>NC_056728.1:1980199440-1980399440 GCF_019279795.1 Protopterus annectens | reverse complement strand
AACCTCCTTTTGATGGATCTTCCTTATTCATCTGCAAAGTCAAAGAAACTCTAGCCAGGTGTGAGAAAGATGGAAAGACCCCATCTGCAGTGGGCATACATTTTTCTGCTCCCCAACGATTCTACTCTAGGAATCAGAGGAGCGAGAAGATGTGATTCAAAAAATCCCAAGGGCCTTTTCAGGACATTTATGGTGGTTGCTCCCCTCGGAGGAGAGGCAGG
Source organism: Protopterus annectens (assembly GCF_019279795.1). Lineage (NCBI taxonomy): Eukaryota > Metazoa > Chordata > Ceratodontiformes > Protopteridae > Protopterus > Protopterus annectens. The sequence goes on along the minus strand of NC_056728.1, from coordinate 1,980,399,219 downwards.
AGCTGTAATGGAAGATGCCAACCCTGCTGCAGAGGTGGCCCACAAAATTAGGTTTTCAGAGATTCTTTCTGTGGACAGTCCTACCAGCACTCCTGAAAGAGGGCCCAATTGCTTATCTCTGGAAGCAGTCTGGGGAAGATTTTTCTCTGCACTCAAGAACCTGGCGGCAAATAACTTCAGATACTTGGGTGCGGAGGATTATTGCCAGATTACCATATTCCCTTCACTCTTTTTCCAAGATCAAACCAAAGACTCCCCAATGTTCCACTCAATCAGAGGGATCAAGCAGAGTTAGAGATACAAAAGCTGCTAGAAAAAAAGAGTCAAACAAGAAGTCCCATCATACCAGATAGGATCCAGATTTTACTCAAGGTTCTTTTTGAGAACTTGAGACCAGTTTCTGATCTTAGCCTTCTGAACAAATTTGTTCAACAAGCAAGATTCCAGATGGTCATGGTTCAGTCTATACTTCCCTTTCTAGAGGAAAATGATTAGATGTGCTCTATAGCCCTTCAGGATGCATATTACCACATAAAAATGAACAAACGGTCCAGAAGGTTCCTCTGCTGTCAGCTAGGAGTGAGTCATTATCAGTTCAGAGTGCTGCCCTTTGGCCTCAACACAGCCAATGGGGTGTTCACCAAATGTCTGGCAGCAGTAACAGCTCACTTGAGGCTGCACGGAGTCCGGGTGTTTCCTTAGCTAGATGCTTGGCTCATCACTGCTTCCACTAGGCATCCTCTGCTTCAAGCAACAGACTTCATTTTGCACCTGTTCGCTCATCTGGGCATTACAGTTAATCAAGCAAAATCTCAGCTAAGTCCCACTTACCATCTAGAGTTCATAGGAGCCAGTGTGAATACCATCTCTTGTGTAGCTTCCCTTCCTCTTCACAGGCTACAGAAGATAAAATCCCAAGTACAAGCCATTATCTCCAAACACAAGGCTCCTGCACTTCTAATCCTTTGAGCTTTAGGGTCCATGGCAGCAACCATTACCTTAGTTCTACTAGTAAACATTCACATGCGGCTGCTACAGTGGCTTCTAGCATCCCAATGGTCCATCCTAACCCATCCAATGACGCATCCAGTTTTGATCACCAGTCATTGCAAGAGGGACTTATCCTGGTGGATGGAATCCAAGGAAATTCTTTTAGGCCATCCCTTTGTTGCACTTCAATCCAAGGCCATAGTGACCATAGACACCTTCCAGATGGGGTGGGGGCATTATGTGAGAAGAACAGTCCAAGACACTTTTTCCCCAGTAGAGGCCAATCTGCATATCAATGCTCTGGAACAGAGGGCAGTGCTCTTAGCATTGCAAGCATTCCAATCTGTCCTTCCTCTAGGTATGATTGCAGTTTAGTCAGACAACATGTCAGTAGTCTGGTACATCAACAAACAGGGTGGAACCAAGTTTTACCCCCTGTGTCGAGTAGCTCTCAGAATGTGGCAATGAGTGATATTCTCCAATTGCTTTCTAATAGCAATGCACATCCCTGGGAGCACGAACGTGATAGTGGACAAACTGAGCAGATGCATTCTCCTGCCTCATGAATGGTCTCTCAATCCCAGAATGACGAAGGAGATTTTCCATCTCTGGGATCAGCCTTGCTGCGATGTCTTTGTATCACCCCTAAACACCAAGTGCAGCAGCTACTTTGCCCTAATTCACCCTCAGGGGGAGTCCCCAAGAGATGCTGTCCTTCACAACTGGCTCACGGGACTACTCTATGCCTCTCCCCCCTTCCCACTGATTCCTCTCTTCTTAAAGAAAGCCAGCAGGTTGGGAAGCAAGATGATCCTGATTGCACCCTTCTGGACTTGACAAGTCTGATTCCCCTTCCTGTGGCCTCATCTAATTCACCATCCATGGATTCTGGACCCAGTTGTGGATCTCCTGTATTATCCAGAGGGACTGGTGCACTCCAGTTTTCAGAACCTCAAGCTTATAGCTTGACTGTTAGTCACCAGGCAAAAAAATATATCTTCCCCAGTCCAAACAATTCTACTGGCTTCCCATAGACCTTTGATCAGGAAACTTTACCACAGCAAGTGGAGAATATTTTCTATTTAGGCACACAATAATAGCCTTAACCCCTTTTCAGCACCAGTCGAAAAGATATTGAAGTTTTTAGCTATGCTTTTTGGTCAAGGAGCATCTGTTTCTACTATTAAGGTCCAATTAGCTGCTATTTCCAGTTTCCACAATGGCTTCGAAGACCATTCATTAATTCCAATAGATTATGTAAAGTGTTCATGAAGGGAGCTTTGCGGTTTAAAGACCCTCTAGCTCCTTGGGATCTGACTTTAGTTTTGCAGTTTTTGGTACTTTCTCCCTTTGAACCAGGGGCTATATGTGACTTAATGTTTCAACAATTGGCTTAAGTATTGGTGTCATTCAAAGGGGATCCAATGCCTATCAGCCTGGGATGACATGCTCGACAAGCCACAATACTTCACTAGGGATGGCTTGCACCTGTCACCCCTGGACTTTCGGATATTGGCAAAGGCTCTTGCTACCCCCATAGTGCCTTTTTTAGGCAAGGCTCAAAAGACAAACCCATCTCCATAGGTATCACAAGGGATAAGAAACTAAGAGTAATGCTACTCAACGCCAGAAGTCTAAACCTCAAGATGCACGCACTCAAAACTCTCCTTAGCATGGAGAACATCAATATCTGTGCAGTAACAGAAACCTGGTTCAAGTCTCCCGAGAGCACCCCAGCACTACCAGGTTATACCCCATGCGTTTTGGCCCCAAAACTTGGACCGAACCACAAAGGGAGGGGGAGTATCAATATTCGTCAAAGATACCCACACCTCCAGGTTGGTGGCACAGCATGAAGCATCAGAGACTATCCATGTGCAGAAAATAAAAAAACCTTGGAAATCGACAATCAAAATAGAAAAAAAATGAAGTTATACCTACAAAACCTTTGGTCAGGGTATAGAATATTTATGAACTTTAATGTTATGTATTATAGTATTAGTTTTTTAGCACACTGGGATGACATATTTTATTATACCTTTGTATTATTGATTATTGCAAAATATTTTTTTTTAAAAATATTATATATTTTATATGAAGCATTATCAAGAATTTTGAGTGAACAGGAGGGTATTATGTCATGTGTTCTGTGTTGTTCCATATATCATGGACCAGTGTATTTGGTGGTTACAGTATCACATCAAGAAATTGGACATGTATGATTTTTTTATTTTTACTTATTTTTATGTTATACTGTAGTCGTCATTTCATACCAGCAGTCCTTTTACAGTGTGTATACTGTACATATTTTATACATGGTGGTAGTTTAGTAATGAGCACAGATGTTTTATACTGTTGTATAACTTTTGAAGTAAGAAGGTAGAAAATTTTTTTCCTTTGTACTTTTAAAATAATTGATTTTATTTAATTGATTAATTAGTAATTAATGTGGAAGGCGGGCTTTTCTGAATATATAAGGGAGTGTCATTTTACCAGCCATGTTCTGATGAAATCTTTTTAGTTAGATGAAAGCGCTCAACCAACTGCTTGTATTTTGCTATTAAAGTGAATTGAACTACATGTGGATCTTGGCAATTCCTTGGATACTATCCATGTGCAACTAACAGTGGGTAAAACTGCCTTCCAGTTTATAGCCTGCTACAGACCACCCTCTCAAACCCAGGAACCCCACTCGGCCTTCCTGAGAACACTGGAAAATATGAAGGTCTCTCCAAACACCATTATATTGGGCGACTTCAACTACCCAAACATAGACTGGGAGCATTACTCTAGCTCCAACACCCCTCTTCCCACAAGAGGGGAAAACATACTGGACCTGATCATCACCAACATGGGGACTCTATGCTCCATACCAGAAGTGTATCCCTCATTGGTAAGATCAGACCATAAACTAATCTCACTGGATATTCACATCCCGACTCCACCCCTTGCCCTGAAAACCACAGTGAAAAACTTCTCTAATGCAAATTTCACACTCCTCAAAACCAATGTGGAATCCTTCAAAGCCCCCGGGCCTGTGGAAAATATGACCCAGACCGCAGAATCCTTTATAAACGCAGTCTATGAACACCTTCAGGAATGCATGGATCATGCAATCCCAAATAAAACCAAGTCCCAATCCTCCAAAGGCAGACGTCCTGTCTGGTGGACCCCAGCCATAAACAAACTATACAATAGAAGGAGGAAGCTACTACATGATAGAGCAAAATCCCAAAAAGGGAAGGCATCTCTGATCAGTATTAGCAAAAAACTACGGGCACTCATAAAATCGTCTAAGGCCAGCTTCGAGAGAAAAATTGCACAGAACACTAAGGATAATCACAATGCTTTCTTTAGTTATGTTAGAAACCTGGGTGGAAATTCCCAGATATGCTCAGAATTAGTTCAAAATGACAAAAATACACCGAACCCACAGACATTGCCAACATCCTAGCTGACAGGTTCAGCGCAAACCCCTCCCCTCCCCACCAAAAGGGCAAATATCTATCCCAGCAGAGTGCTGTCCCCCTGACATCTCAGATGCTCAGTTAAGAGCTGCCCTCTCCAAAGCAAAAAACACAGCATCAATGGGACCAGACGGTGTCCCGGGCTGCATCCTACATGAACTCCAAGAAGAGCTAAACCCAAACATAAAACTACTGTTCAGTCTCAGCCTTATTACAGGATATGTACCCAAAGAGTGGCATACAGCAGCAGTGGTCCCTCTCCACAAAGGTGGTGCCTCAACGGATCCTGGAAACTATCGCCCCATAAGCCTGACTAGCTTGGTCTGCAAAGCTATGGAAAGGATCATCATAGACCTCATAAATAAAGATATTGGGGACCTACAGACACTGGATCCTACCCAGTTTGGCTTTGTTAAGGGCAGATCCTGCCTCTTAAACCTGGTTGATTTCTTTGAAGCAGTCACTAAGGCCATTGACGAGGGGAAGGTGGTCCACACAGCCTACCTGGACCTCGCAAAAGCCTTCGATACCATACCCCACTCGGGCATTATAGATAAGCTCACCAGCTTAAATATAAACCCCTATGTCACTAGATGGGTTGCAAACTTGCTCAAGGACAGAACCCACATGGTTAGAATTGCTGGAGCCATGTCAGACTCCTAACCAGTTACAAGTGGCATCCCACAAGGCTCAGTCCTGGGACCTCTTTTGTTCGGTATATATTTCTCGGAGGTACAGGCCAACACGGAAGGACTGTGGCTGACCAAGTTTGCAGATGACTGCAAACTGGGAGCCATAATTGACACTCCAGCCGACACAAGCATTCTCCAAAAGGGCCTCATAGAAACAGACAACTGGTGCCAGAGCCATGGCCTCAAGCTAAACACCAAAAAGTGTATAGTCATCCCCTTTGGCAAAAACAAACTGCCCACAAATTACCACATAGGTGGTAATCCATTAAGTACAGAAGAAGTAATTAGGGACCTGGGGACCCAAGTTGATAGCAATCTCTCATTTGACAACCATGTGGCCAAAGTGGTTAGAAAAACATTTTATATAGCCTACCTAATCATGAAGGGATTCACATCTAGATCAGGGGAGGTCATCGTGCCTCTTTACTCATCCCTCATCAGGCCCATAATTGAGTACAATGCCCCTTTTGGGATGTACCTTACCAGACACCTGCAGCAACTGGAAAGACCCCAAAAGTACCTCACCAAGAGGATCAAAGGGCTCAAACAGATGCCATATGCTGCCCGGTTAAAGAAACTCCAGCTCTACTCAGTGGGATATCGCCTGCTCAGAGGCGATCTGTGCCTGACGTATAAGGCCATGTCCAACCCGGAATTAATGGACATGCTGCACCTCAGAAAATCCAAATCCCATCGAGCTATGCGCTCGAGAGACTTGAACCTCAGCACTGAAATAAATAGGACACGCTGGAGGGACAGATTCATAACCCAGAGGCTTCCTTCACTCTGGAATAAAATCCCAGTCTGGTTAGGCAGAGTCCCTCATTGACTCTCTTCAAGAGGAATCTTGATGAGTCGATGGGAGATCGTAGGTTTACCCCGGGTATCACTTCTGTGTCACTGTTATACAGAGGCACAGTATACTAACCTCGAAAAAGGGCATAGCAAAATTATTTTAAAATAGGTGGCGAAAGCCAAACGCACTCTGGCTAGGCTTATAAATGCCCTAGGGCAGATAGCCTAGTATGAACCTATGAACCTATGAACCTATGTCATGGAAGGCCATTTTTCTTATAGCTATTACCTCTGCCAGAAGGATTTCTGAATTGCAAGCACTATCTTCAAAAGCCCCATACTTGATTTTTCATAAGGTTAGGGCTACTCTAAGAACCAATCCATCCTTTCTTCCTAAGGTGGTCTTAGAAATAATATTAATAATCAAACTATTGACTTACCTGTTTTCTTTCTGAATTTTTCTAACAAATGTGAATATTGCTTACATTTGCTGGATGTTCACAGACAGTTATGTTTCTACCTTAACAGGACTCAAGAGTGTAGAAAATCGGATCAGTCATTTGTTTCCTTTTCTGGTCCATCTCTGGGGAAATCTGTTTCAAAAGTCATCTTGTCAGGGTGGTTACGAGACTGTATTATTTTCATATACAATAAAAAGAATCTCCAATTTCCAGCACCAGTGAGAGTGCATTTTACTAGGGGAGTAGCCACATCTGCTGTTTTCCATTCCAAGACTTCCATGGATGAAATATACACAGCAGCAACATGGGTTACTCCATATACCTTTATCAGTGATTACAAATTGGATCTGATCTCCAATGGAAGAGCATCCTTTTGCTCTATGGTTCTCAGGAATATCCATCCATAAGGGTGCCCAGGATTTAAAGTATCTGGGGACTCTGTCCCAGCTGTCAATGATAAATGAAGATTGACAACATCAGCTAAAGAAGTTATGTACTTGCCATAATGTTCCATCTGTTTTGGCGATCTTTATTTATCCTTGGCACCTCACCCTCCTTCCCCTCCTGCAGACTTTTTGGAGGATTGGACACTTGTCCTGGTAACTTTATCAGGTTTGACCTTGGACATAAACTCTTCAGTTCCATATACATATTCTTCTGTCTTTCTGTGTAGCTGCAAACTTGATCTGAGGTAATATGGAGATTAGTATTGTGGGTAGAGTCTTAGCTCCAGAGTTTTTGGCTTGTGCCAGCTATGTTACATTATCCCAGCTGTCAAGGATAAACGAAGATTGACAACACAGATTGAATGTTATGGTAAGCACATAACGTCTTTTTTCCTCTCACAGCAATCTATATTACAGTTGGATTTTTTTTTTTCAGTAAAGCCTTGAAATGTTTTATTTTATCCATTATATAAAAGTTTTTGTTGCTAAATCTACCCTCTGTTCAGAAGTTATTAATCTCAATTGACCTATTCTAATTTCTGTGTGACTCACAAGACACATGGCTGTAGCCTCTTTTCTAGTTTAAATATGCAATAAAAAGCAGAATACAAGGAAAACACAGTGTAAAGAAAAAAATACCACAGTATAAAAAATGGAAGAAGGCAATGAAGCAATGCAAAATGTAACAAAACAGTAATAAACTTACCTTTCCCTCACAGCAATCTGTGGCAGTTCTGAGTGAGCTTTTTTAAGAAAGCTGAATGGTGCACCACAGTTATCTACTGAATGGCGCACCGCGACAGTTATCCCACTCCACAAAGGGGGAGCCACAGTGGACCACGGGAACTACTGCCCCATTAGCCTGACGAGCCTGGTCTGCAAGGCCATGGAACGTATCATCATGGAACTCATAAATAAAGACATTGGTAATCTCCAAACGCAGGACCCTACCCAGTTCGGATTTGTAAAAGGCAGATCATGTCTCCTAAACCTGATTGACGTCTTTGAAACAGTCACCAAAGCCATAGATGAGGGTAAGGTGGTTCACACAGCTTATCTAGATCTCGCCAAGGTTTTTGACACCATCCCCCACTCTGGAGTTATAGATAAGCTCACTAAACTAGGTATAAATCCCTATGTCACAAGATGGGTTGCCAACTGGCTCACGGACAGAACCCACACTGTGAAAGTAGCAGACTCCAAATCCGACTTCAGACCAGTGACAAGTGGAGTACCACAGGGTTCAGTCCTGAGTCCTCTCCTGTTTGGTATCTAGTTCTCTGAAGTATAGGCTAACACAGAAGGTCTTTGGCTAACAAAGTTTGCAGATGACTGCAAACTAGGAGCCATAATCAAAACTTCAAACAATGTGGACATACTACAAAAGGGCCTCACTGAGACAGATGCCTGGTGTCAAAGCCATGGCCTGAAGCTCAATGCCAAAAAGTGTACTGTCATCCCCTTTGGTAAAAACTCTGTACCCATGAACTACCACATAGCTGGTAGTCTACTTAATGCTGAAAATGTGATAAGAGACCTTGGGACACAGGTGGACAGTAGTCTCTCCTTTGATAATCATATCGCCACAGTGGTCAGGAAATCCTTCTACGTGGCTCACTTCATCACAAAAGGTTTATCATCCAGAAAAAAAGAGGTAATTGTTTCCCTCTACTCATCACTCATTAGACCCATTATAGAGTACAACGCCCCTTTTGGTATGTACCTCACAAGACATCTACAACAACTGGAAAGGCCACAGAAATACCTCACAAAGAGGATTACTGGCCTCAAACAGATGCCCTACGCAGACCGTCTCAAAAAACTCCAGCTTTACTCCGTCACATATCGCCTACTCAGAGGCGATCTCTGCCTAACATACAAAGCTATGTCAAACCCAGAGCTGTTGGACATGCTCCACTTAAAGAAATGCCAATCCCTCCGAGCTACACGCTCTAGGGACCTAAATCTTGTCACCACAATAAACAGAACATGTTGGAGGGATAGATTCCTGTCCCAGAGACTTCCCATACTCTGGAACAGACTATCTATCTATGTCAAACAGAGCTCCTTATTAGCGCTCTTCAAGAAAAATCTTAATGATGGGATGGGAAATAGGAAATTCACCCCAGGGATCACTTCTGTGGCTCTGCTCAACAGGGGCACAGGAAAATAATTTTCTTGGGTGGCGAAAGCCAGGGTACATTTTTGGCTAGGCTTATAAAGGCCTTAGGGCCAATAGCCTAGTACCTACCTATGAGCCTATGAAAGCCTTGGAATGTTTTATTTTATACCTTAATTAATACTAGTTCTTAGTTCCACCACCAGTTCTGAAGTAATTAACCTTAATTGACCTGTTCTAATTTTTGTTTGACTCACTAGAGACACAGCTGTGGACTCTTTCCTAGCTTAAATATACAGTTAAAAGCAGAAAGCAAGTAAACCATGGTGTAAAGAAAATACACCATAATTTGCAAAGTACAGGAAGGCAATAAAGCAATACAAAATACAAGAAAGCAAAAACAAACATTTCCCTGCCAGCAGTCTATGGCAGAGTCTGTGTGAACTTTTCCAGTAAAGCCTTGAAAATGTTTTATTTTAACCCTTAAATAGAAGGATCTGATGTTATCCATGTCACTTATCCTCACTCTTTGTTCGTAGCACCCGACATCAAATCCAAGCCGGCAAGTTTACAGACAGCTTGTAGGCTCAAGCTCCTCCCAATCCCATGATCCCTTGCTGCCGTCTAACCCCCCACAGATCTTGTTTGCCACACTCAGCATCAGATGCAGATTCTCTGGCTTGAGTCTCCAGTGGGGATAAGTAGCTTTATTTTCAATCTTGGAAATCCTTAAGCTTAAAGGCACTTGATTTTCCCTTCCACCATCCTCCGAGGAGTCCATTTTTCTGAAGGCTTTTGGGACAGGACCATCTAACTCCTGGCACCCCCCCCCTCACAGAAGAACTTGCAGGCCTTATTACCAGGAGGGTGTGGAAGGAGCTGGATACTGTGGGCATTGTTCGTAAGCATGCAGAAAAATTTCTTAGCCTCCCCTTCCGACAAGCAGTTCTGGTCCAAAGGTGTGCCAGTCGATAAAGTTGTCGTAGCTGCCACCATTAAGAAACAGCTGTTGGAACAGAGCACATCTGTTCATCCCCCTAATCATGAGTCCCAGGCAAATGAGAGGCATGGAAATTGGGGTTTTGCCTCAGCTACATTTGGTCTGTGGGCATTTAACTACCTAGCACATTTCACCTGGCTGCAGAGGGACTTGGTCAAGGAGATTACCGCTTCCCTTTCTGAGGTACTGTCTGCCAGGAAACTAAGTAAGGTGTCCCCCTAACTGTCCACACTTTCTTCCCTGGCTAATTCATTGATGAGGCTGATTGCCAGTGCTGGGGAAGGTAACTCTGTAGCGGCAGCCACAGGCATCGCTATTCGGCATCATGCCTGGCTGAGCCTTTGCAGATTTGCTAAGTCCTTTAAGGCATCTTTCACCAGCACCCCCTTAGATGGTTCTACCCTGTTTGGCCCTTCACTCAAAGAGACTCTCACCAGCAGTGGGCAGGAAGGCAAGACCTTGTTGGCTGTGGGAATCAGATTTTCTACTCCCTCAATGCTCTTTTTCCAAGACGCAATGAGGAGTCAGGAAAATGTGGTTTCACAAGTCACAGTCTGCCTTTCCATGTGCTCAGGATGTGCCCTCTTCTAGAGTTTGTGGGAGGGGGTTCAGCATCAGATGCTGCCTCAGAGTCAGAGGGAATATGCAAAATTAGAGGCCCCAGCAGTGCTACAGAAGCACTGCCCAACTATCATGCCCTGGAGGCAGTCGGGGGTCATATGTCTCTGCACCTTTTGGTCTGGGCAAATATTACAAAAGATTGTTGGGTGCTAAACATTATTTCCTGGGCTATTCTATTCCCTTTTCTCATTCTCCACCTCCAGTTAGGAGATACCTCCCTGATGCACCACCATATCAGAGGGAGCTAGCTCAGAATGAATTGCTCAAGCTACTTCAGAAGAGAGTCATCCAAGAGGTCCCCCAGGACAACAAGAATACAGAACTTACTCTCACTTCTTTTTGGTGCCAAAGAAGATGAGAGACCTACTTCCAATCCTGGACCTCAGCAAATCATTTCTTTTTGGTGCCAAAGAAGATGGGAGACTTGCATCCAGTCCTGGATCTCAGCAAGCTCAATCTCTGTGTCAAGAAGTCCAAGTTCTGGATGGTCACTGTCCAGTCCATCATGCCTTTGTTGCACAAGGATGATTGGATGTGCTCCATGGATCTTCAGGATGCGTACTATTATATAAAATTAGACATCCCAAAATTTGGAATTGATTGGGATCCAGTTGGACACTGTCAGAGATTGCAGCACTCCCACTCCACTGGGTACACCTCATCAGATCTCATGTCCAATGCCTTCTCAATCTGTCTCATCCCCAGGTATCATCTTGTTGTCAGGGCCTTAGGGTCCATGGCAGTGCCGATTTATTTTGTGCCATTAGTAAGGTTCTACATGAGGGTTCTGCAATGGACTCTAGCAGTTCAGTGGTCTTCCATGTCTCATCCGAAGACAACCCCAATCAGTCTCACCCCAGTGTACAGGTGTCATCTCCTTTGGTGGATCCAGTCTCCTGACTCCAAGCAGGCAGATCTTTCTATCTTCCTCCCCAAGCACCTGTTGGGGTGGGGGAGCATTTTCAGGGAAAGGCAGTCCAAGGCATATGGTCCACCACAGAGACCAAACTGCACATCAGTGTCTTGGAGTTGAGGTCAGTCCTCCTTATGTTGCAAGCCTTTCAGGACTGTCTCCCTCTGCATACCATTGCAGTTCACGTGGACAACATAGCTGTTGTATGGTACATCAACAAGCAAGGGGGCACACATTTGTATCTGCTTTGTCATGATGCCATGAGGGTGTGGGAATGGGCGATGTCCTCGGGGCTCTTTCTCATTGTTATGCATAATTTCCAGAAAGTCCAACGTGCTGGCAGACAGACTCAGCGGGGCAATCCTGAGTCCTTACAAGTGGTCCTTGAACCCTTCTGTGGCAAAAGAGATCTTCCTTCACTGGGGTCAGCCGAGCTGCAATCTGTTTGCTTCCCCTCTCAACCACAAATGCAGCCAGTATTTTACCTTGATTCTCCCAGTCAGGAAGTCCTCCAGGGATGATCTGGTTCACAACTGGCCATCGGGTCTCCTTTATGCCTATCCTCCTTTGCCTCTCATTCTCAGAGTACTTCAGAAAGCTTGTTGCCTTAAGGCCACCTTGATCCTCATCACCCCCTTTTGGCCTCAGCAGGTGTGGTCCCCCTTCTATGTTTATTTGAAGTATCCCCCTTAGGTAATAGATCACATTCCTGATCTGATTTCCCACCCCTCTCAACTTTTGATTCCCAACCTCCAGAGTCTTCACTTGATGGCATGGTTTGTCCACTTCCGGTAATCTTGAGTCAGTCCAGGCTTGCTTCTCCCATCAATAACATTATCCTGGCCTCTCAGAAGGCTTTCACTAGAAAGATTTCTGCAAGTTAGTGGAAGAGGTTTTCTGTTTGGGCCAGGTAGCATAATTTGGACCCCACTTCAGCTTCCATCTCTGATATCTTACTCTTCTTGTATTCACTCTTTCACGAAGGGGTTAGCTTCTCTACTATCAAAGTACAGTTGGTAGCTATTTCCAACTTTCATGTTTGCGAGGAGCCTACTTTTTCCTCTTGCTTGTATAAGGCCTTCTAGAAGGGTGTTTTTCTGCTCCTGCCAAGAATCCTCCCCCGTTGGGACCTATCCTTTCCACTGCAATCTCTCACACATAGCCCCTTTGAGCCTACTGTCACATGTGATATCATTTATTTTGTCATGGAAGGTGGCTTTTCTGGTAGCCATAACTTCAGCTAGAAGAGTTTCAGAGATGCATGCTCTTTCTATTAAACCACCTTTCATGGTGTTTCATAAAGGCAGAGTGCCCCTTCGAACCAACCCTTCATTCGTGCCTAAGGTTGCCACAGAAACAAATCTGAACCAGTCAATTCAATTGCCAGTTTTCTTCCCAAATTTTTCTAATAAAGGGGAATATGTTTTGCATACACTGGATGCTCATAGACAGTTAAGATTCTGCTTGGATAGAACAAGGATTTCTGCAGGTCTGACCAGCTGTTTGTGGCATTCTCTCTTAACAGGAAGGATTAGCCGGTCTACAAAGTTAGTATCTCCCATTGGATTTTGATGTGCATTTACTTCGCCTATTCATCCAAAGGGTATCCTTACCAGGTCTAATCAGAGCTTATTCCAGTATGTCAATGGCTATGTCAGCTGCCTATCTTGCCTGTCATTCCATAGATGACATTTGTGCAGCAGCCATCTGGTCTACTCCGCACACTTTTGTCATTTACTACAAGCTTGACATTGTCTCCAGGAGCAGGGCTTCATTTGGCTCCACAGTTCTTCTGCATGTCCTTCCATGAGGCCGCCCAGGATTTAGGGTAGCTGGGGCCTCTGATCTAAGAGTGAGGAATTGTGACATGGATAACATCAGATAAAGAGTTACGTACTTACCATAACTTGGCATCTGTGTTATCCTGTGTCACTGTTCATCATTATGCATCCCTCCTTCCCCCCGTCTTGTGGGATCTAGAGGAAGTGGAGAAGTCCAATCTAGTGGTCAAGGTTTTTCTTACTTGCTTTCTAGCTTTAGGGCAAACTCAATATGAGGGGTTAGAGGGCAGCAAGGGATCATGGGAGTGGGAGGAACTTGAGCCTGGAATCTGTCTGTAAAGTTGCCGGCTCGAATCGATGTTGGATCCTACAACCCAAGAGTGATGAATAGTGACATAGGATAACACAGATGCCAAGTTATGGTAAGTACATAACTCTTCTTTAATTATTAGCTCCACTGTCAGTTCACAGCTAATTAAGATTAATTGATCTTTCTAATTTGTGTGTGACTAGCAAGAGACACAACTGCGGTGTCTTTCTTAGTTTAAATATGCTACTAAAACAAGAAAAACAATTAAAACACAGTGTAAAAATATATCACAATATGCAAAACAGAAGAAGGCAATACATGAATACAAAATACAATGCAACAACAAACTAAGCTTTCCCCTCACACCACTCTGTAGTATAGAATGAGTGACCTTTTCTATTAAAGACTTGATATGTTTTATTTTACCGCTTAGACAGAAAGTCTACTTCCTGGTTCCACCCTTCATTCACAGGTAATTAAATTTAATTGACCTGCTCTATTTTTTTTTTTTTTTGACTGACAAGAGACAAAGCTGTGGACTCTTTCCTAGCTTAAGTATACAATTAAAAGCAGAAAGCAGCACTGTGTAAAGAAAATACACCATCATATGCAAAATAGAGGAAGGAGATGAAGCAATACAAATTACAAGAAAGTATACAAAAACTTCCTGACAGCAATCTATGGCAGAGTCCGTGTAAGCTTTTCTAGTAAAGCCTTGAAATGTTTTATTTTACCCCTTAAATAGAATGTTTAATTATTAGCGCCACTCTCATTTCACAGGTAATTAATATTAATTGACATTTCTAATATCTGTGTGAATAGCAAAGATAGTCTTTCCTAGTTTAAATATGTTATTTAAACCAGAAAACAAGTTAAACACAGTGTAAAAATACACCACAATATATAAAATAGAAGGCAAAAGAACATACAAAATGCACTGCAAAAACAAGCTAAGATTTCCCTCACAGCAATATGTAGTAGAGTATGAATGAGCTTTTCCATTAAAGTCTTGAAATGTTTTGTTTTACCCTGTAGATAGAAGGTTTACTTCTTGTTTCCACCCTGCATTCACAGGTAATTAAACTTAATTGACATGTTCTAGTTTCTGTGTTACTGACAAGGGACACAACTCTCCTCTCTTTTCTAGTTTAATATGTAATTAAATATAGAATACCTGTAAGTCACAGTGTAAAGAAAATACATCAAAATATGAAAAATAGAAAAATGTTAGTGAAGCAATACAATATACAAGGAATTAAAAAGAAGCTAACCTTTCCATCACAGCAATCTATGGAAAAGTCTAAGCATATTTTTCCACTAACATCTTGACATTTTTTATTTATTCCTTAGATAGAAGCATTAGTTCCGATTTTTACCCTCAGTTCACAGGTAATTATTGACTGCTTCTTGTTTCTGTGTGACTCACAAGGGTTGCAGCATTTGTCTTTTTCCTTGGTTAAATATGCAATTAAAAGTAGAATACAAGTAAAAGACAGTAAAAGAAAATACACCACACTATACAACACAGAAAAAAGGCAATGAAGCAATAAAAAATGCAAGAAAGCAAAAGCAAACTAACCTTTCCCTCACAGCAATTTCTGGCATAGTATTTGCGAGCTTTTACAATAAACCCTTGAAATGTTTTATTTTACCCCTTAAATAGAAGGTTTAGTTCCTAACTCCACCTTGGTTCACAGATTATTGACCTTAATTGACCTGTTCTATTTTCTGTGTGCCTCACAAGAGGCACAGCTGCTCTCTCTTTCCTAGTTCAAATATCCAATTAAAAGCAGAATACAAGTAAAATACACTGTTAACAGAATCCACTACAATATACAGAATAGAACAAGGTAATGAATCAATACAAAATATAAGAGAGGAACAAAAAACTAACCTTTCTGTTAAGCAAAATCTATGGCACAGTCTGAGTGAGTTTTCCAGTAAACCCTTGAAATGTTTTATTATTCTTCTTACATAAAAAGTTTATTTGCTGGCTCCACCCTCTGTTCACAGGAAGTTAACCATAACTGACCTGTTCTAATTTATGTGCGACTCACAGGAGAAACAGCTATAGTCTCTTTTCTAGTTTAAACATGCAATCAAAAGCAGAATACAAGTAAAACACAGTGTAATGAAAGTATCATACAGTGTACAAAATAGGAAAAAGGAAATGAAGCAATAATACAAGAAAGAAAAACAACCTAACATTTCCTTCAAAGCAGAGAATGAGTAAGCTTTTCCAGTAAAGCATTAAAATGTTTTATTTTCCCAATTAACTAGAATGTTAAACTTATAGGTCCACCATTAGTTCTCAGCTAACATTAATTGACCTGTTCTCATTTCTGTCTGATTCACAAAACACAGCTGTGAACAGTTTCCTATTTTAATTAAGCAAATGAAAGCAAAATACAAGTAAAACAGAATGTAAAGAAAATATGCCACAAGATACAAAATAAAATAGGACATCATAACAATATAAAATACAAGAAAGCAAAAACAAACTAACGTTTTCCTCCCAGCAGTATATGGCAGAGTCTGAGTGAATGTTTCCAAATCCTTGAATTGTTTTAATTTGTCCCTTAAATAAATAAAAAGTTTAGTTCCTAGCTCCAACTCAGTTCACAGGTGTTTAAAATTAATTGATCTGCTCTAATTTGTCACTTACAAGGAACACACCTATATTCTCTTTCCTTGTTTAAATACGCAATTAAGAGGAGAAAAGTAAAACACAGCCTAATGAAAATACATTACAATACACAAAATAGAAGAATGTAATTAAACAATACAGAATACAAGAAAGAAAACAAGCAAACGAAATTTTCACTCACAGCAATCTACAGCAAAAGTATGAGTTAGCTTTTCCCATAAAGTCTTAAAATGTTTTACTTTACCACTTAAATAGGAGATGTTAAGTTGTCAATCTGCTTCATCTCTGTGATGGGTTGAGCCGTTCCTCTCCCCGACTCTGCCTTCGGCTGCTTAGAGAACTCCTTTTCCTTTTACCAGCTCAGCCTCGCCCACCATGATGCAAATGATGCAAGGCAGATCCAGATCTCGCCGCCCGCTTCTCGCTCTTCTTCTCTTCTCTTTACTCCTGGTTTAATTTTCATTTATTTATTTTAGTTAAAATTTTTTTTTAAACTATTTTTTTGATAGTTTAACTTTAAAATTTAACTTTTCTGATTTACCTTTTAATTTTTTTTTTTTAGTCTTTTATATCCATCCTCCCCTGTTGTTTGTTGGTGTTGGTATTTTTTTCTTTTTTTTTTTTGGTATTTTTTTTTTTTATTATTGGACTGTGTGTTTACTGTGCACCATGTCTAAAGAAGGTTTTTTCAGGTTTTAAGTTCAGGTGACTGTTGTCGTCGATGTCTCTGACAGGCGGTCACCTTCTTACCTCACTCTTCTTACTGTTTACTCCACCTGCACCTGTCTGTGCCTGTGTCTCTCCTTCAGCTCACTCCTGAGAGTCCTGCAGGAGAGAAGGAATAAGTTGATCTGATGGGCCCTTCTAAGTCTCGGGCTCTCTCCCCCACAAACTAAAACTCCAAAAATCAATTTCTCCCCCCTGAGCCTAGGCTGCGGCTGTTTCCCGACTTGCTCGGCTGCCCGAGATCTCTATTGGATCGATTCCTTGGATATCTTGCTAATCCACGGCACCGGGGCTGTACTGGAGCCGGTCTGCTGGCCCGATTGTCGACGTTCGACCGCTCCGACACCCGGACCCGGGCGGCTCACGTGGTGGCGACGACACGGTGGGCCCGGCATCGCCGCGATCGCCTGCGACATGGCTCGAGCTTGGGTCACATCGGTGCCGGGGGCGACATCGCCCCGACATCACGAGACATCGGCTGCGTGCGACCCGGTGGCGACAGGATCGCAGTCGGCCCCGGTGAGATCTCGAGGAAGTGGTGCGGAGCCCGATGCCAGGCCATACCGAGGTCGCATTTCCCGGAGCTCTTCTGGACCCCCCCCTCAGGCCCGACCTTCAAGTCATCCCGCGGCCTGGTAAAGATCATGACCTAGTCAGTCCGTCACTCAGGCCATGACCTGTGGCTAGTGGGCTACAGAGTCCCACAGTCGTGGCAGCAGGCCTGTGTTGGAGTTCACTCCTTCACAGTTCCTCCTTCCGTCTTACCCCAGAGTCTGGTTGTTCTCTTCAGGACTGGTTCCTGCAGCTCGGATTACCCCCCCATCTGTTCCTTCAGCCCCTACTCTTTATCTCCTCTTCCTTAGAGGATGTGGTCCCTTCTGTTTCTTCGGCCCCTCCCGGAGTGTCCGAGCGTGGCCCCTTCTCCCCCTTCCACCTCGGCCCGGCCTCTCTGAGAGGACTCCCTCCGGAGCCCTTACCTCCTCGCGCCCTGGAGCTCTCCCCCTGAGTTCTTGGTCCTTCGATGGCTCTGCTCTCTGCATCGGAGTCTTCGAGAGTCGTGGGGCTATTGGACCTGCTAGTGAATCTCTCAGCAGTCTGGACCCTCTTCTCACTGGCTTCCGCCCTGCAGTGTACTTCTCTTCCCTCCTCTCCAGCAGTCTCTCCACCTTCCCAGGATGCCCCCCATCTCTTCCCCCATCTCTCCCAGGATTTTCCTCCTGAGTCCTAGGATCCTCTCTTTCTCTGAGAGGTAGAAGAGGGAATGGATCCTCTCCCCTGGATATGTCCTTTCCCTGGAGAGAGGGATCCCAAGAGGGACCCTCTGAGGATGTCTCCTTCAACTTCTCCCTAGATCTTCCTAGAACTTCTGAAACATGATCTCACCCCTCTCCTAGATCCCTCCCTTTCTGAGTCATCCCACCTAGGCGTTCTCAGCTAGGCCCTCCTCCTCCTGGGTGTCCCCCCTCCACCCCTTTAGCATAGTATACCTACAAAGGCGTGGATCTCTACCTCTCCCTAGAGCCAGTCCTCAGGTTTCTACCACTATTATAACTGCCCCTTAAAACAAAACCTTCAGCCCCCTGTCCTGTACCGCTCCTTACCAGTGGCCTTCCCTAAATAAAAAACCTGGCTGATCATCAAACAATGTCCTTCTCAGAATCCCTAGATGGCAATGCTGGTGGATAGAATGCGGCGGAAAGGACCCTCCTCCCTCTTCGTGGCCGCTAAATCTTCCTCCAAGGACTCTAGGATTCCATGCAGACTGAAGAGCACCATGTTTTCCTCCAGAGAGCTATCTGCGAAGGAGTTGAAGAAAAAGAGGCTTCAGAACTTCACTCTTCAGCCAGGAACCCTCAATTCCATTGCTAACTCCTCCATGCGGGCTTTGCAGCGCCGCTGCGATGGAGGCGGTAAAGCGCGGGCACAGGTGGTCCTCTTTCCATTAAGCCTGGATGCGGCTATGTGAGATCTTGCGGATCCTTTAAGGCTCCTTCACCCTTTTCCCCTTTGATGGGTCAGCTTTTTTGGCCTCAGGTGAATGATCCTGTTGATGGTGTGAGGAGGGCAAGGACTTCACTGATGGTGTTGTTTTGATTTTCCAGCTTCTTCTATCCCCAGGACCAGAAGGGAGCAAGGGTGCAAGACTCTGGTTCCGTAGAAGGTTTCTGGGAAGACCACGATTCACGTCCCAGGAGTTAGGCCCTAGAACAAAAGGGTACAGGTAGCTAGAAAGTAGCCTCTAGAGGCAGAGGAGCATCAGTCTGACAGGCAGTTCTCTCTAGGAAGCCCTTTCAGCCAACAGGAGTCTCCCCCCGAAGAGAGGGGGGAGGTCCCTGAGGCCAGAGGGCACTGTGCCAGAAGCCTGGCATCCCAAGGAGAAGAATCCCTCAGGACAGATGGAATTCCTCAATCATTAGAATATCTTTCGAGAATTATCCTTAGCAGTCCCCCATCAGATGTAGATCCCGTCTAGGGATCATCCCCAAGGGTTGCAACGATCATATCAAGGGTTATAAAACCAGTTATAGAGAAAGTTCACTCCAGAATCTACAGAAGCCCCAAGTTTACGCCCAATGGACGGGGAAATTACTGGAAAAGAGGGGAACATTAGACCATGCAGAAGTCTGTCTCAGGCCCACCAAGAGGTTCTCAGTGGTCCCCAAAGTTCTCAAGACAGGACTTTCAGTCAATTCTCTCAGGAGACTCTGCACAAATTCCAGGATCGACAAGACTCATCAAAATTGTTCTTCACTCAATTCTCTTCTTCTTCACTCTTCACTGGCCGTCACCTTCAGTTCTCAGGATGCCTGGGCCAGCTCATTACAGTTGAAGACCCCTAAGGGCCACATCTCATTCGCCTCACTCACCTGAGAGTTTTCACCTGAGCCCTGCAGACACAGTCGTTTCAGGCTCACCCCAGCCCATCTCTTCAATCAGCACCCCCAGGCACATGGCATCACAGGCAGCCAAGGTTCTTCACCTGGGCAGACAGTTGTTCCTATTTCCTTTCCAGGCCGCATCACATCCTCATTACCCCCCTCAGCAGCATACCTTAATAGCCAGTCTTCTCATCTGCAGTCATGTCAGAACAAATTATCGCAGCAAGAGACTCAGCAGAGAGTCATTCTTATCATGAACATACTGGTGTGCGTCACATACTCTGCCCAGGTGGAGGTTCTAGACAGGCAGGTATTCTTCCAGAACTGGAGTTTCTTGCTCTTCCATCTGGCCAGAGCCCTTGGCCAGATTCTGGTCTTTCAACTCCCAGAATGGTCTTGCTTCGCACCACACAAATACCAGCTGCAATCAAGCTTGACATGCTTCTCCTCCAGTGCATGGCCACCACCACTGCTCCCTACCTCCACCCATCAGGTGGGGTTCACCAAACATGCCTCCCAGATGGTGCAACCACAAACATCATGAGGCAGATGTCAGGGTGGGAGTCAGGCGACTCAGTAGTACCATCTGCATAAATGTCTCTCAGTCATCACAGCCGCTTCCAACCACATGGAATTCGCCCATTCAAATGAGGGTCATTTTTGGTGAGCAGGACAGACAACATATCGAAGCAACCCCATTCACATAACAGACGGAACCAGTGTGGCAAGATAACATCTCTCTCATTTAGCTTTGCACAAATCAGGGTCTCCTCTCATCCAGGCTATGGTCAGCAGATCACACAGAGCTATCTATTGGTATGAGGGATATCAACAAAGAGCTATTCTCAACCAAGATTTTGGTCTCTCAAGCAATTGCCTCTATGGGCATTTCTGGAATTCTCATCAATCCATAGTGCGATCTTTTGCGCGCTTCAAGACATTCCCTTTCCAGACTTAGCCAGCAGATTTGCATCTCCTATTCTGGCCCCTCCAGCTCTCTTCTCCTTCCTCTCCAGCCCTATCTTTATCCCAGGAAGGCAAGATGGCTCAGCTTTGGTCCTCCATTTTCCTCCTACCCCCCAGAAGCTTACCTCTTCAGACAGGCCATCCCTCTCCCCTCTCCTTGGCCATTTCAGGCCTGCATCTGACTTCTTTTCCTCCCCTCCCTCTTCACCCAGCGGTCCACATCTCTCCCTTTTTCTCCATCAATTTCTTCCGGTCAATCCTCGGCCTCAACCTCACAGCAATCTGCATTCCTTCCTCATCACCTCCAAGCTCATTTCCGGCTTAACCCATCAAGAATATTTAATTGCTTCCGCCTAAATCGGAAGCGAGGCTTTCATTAAAATAATGCAAATTTCTCTTAGCTCTGCTGGGCCCAAAGCTGCAATCCTCCTTTTCTTAACCAGGCACAAGTTTCTTTCTTCAGGCTTTCTTTTTTTATGCCAGCCAGTGGGAGATTTTCACAGTCAGAGTTCAGTTTGTTGGCTTTTTAATCTAGATGTCTGCCTTTTAGGCAGCCTTTTTCTTATACTTTTCTCTGCAAGCAGATTTCTCCTTTTGACTTCCCTTCCTTGCCTTTTAGATTTATCACCTCCTCTCCACAGTCTCCCCCTTCCTGGTGCTGTTTTCCTCTTCTTTCACCGATCCAACTGTTTCTTGTTTGGGCCTTGATGATCTAAAATTTCCTACTTAATCTAGGCTCTAATGCTCTTCCCAGGGAGTCTGAATTTCATTACATGCTCTTTTCTGGTCACTGAGAATTTCTGAACATCATTTTTATTTTCAGTGAAGACTGTTCTTGAAAACTCTTTCTCAAGCCAATATTTTTACCTAAAGGAATCAAAGAAAGACTCTCTGAATTTTAATTATGATCCTTCTACCTTTGATTTTCTACAAGATCATTAAAAAATAAAGCTTAATCTATTATTTTTTTTGTTTTTTTCACTATAAGAAAATCAACTCACAATTTCTTGACGAACATTAAAAGGCCTATATTTTTTGGTTTCTGACATGAAAGCGATGAAATCTTCCTGTATTTTTTTTTATAACTTTTAGGATAGAGGCAACTTGCAAAGCTACAAAGCTACAAAAACGGCCGCTAGCTTTACCTCTACACATTACAGACCTGACTGCCTAAAACTACTATCAACTTTTGTCCAGATGGAATTCTACTCTTTGTTAGGAAATTCTTCATTAGTGACTCTGTCCAGGGCCAGAGCTTACTGGCTTGAGCTCATTTAACTAGAGGTTACACATTGAGCCACCATCATAGAGGTAGAATATAGAACTCACCATCAGAAAGCAAGAATGATAGAGGATTGCTACTCTGCCGCCAGACACACTATATAACCCAGGACAGACTTGGTTACTCTCTCTACACTTTTTTTGTCTTCCCTCCTCTTCCCCATGTTCCTCCTTCTCCAGACCTAAACTAACAGGAAAAAGACCATTCAGACCTCGCCCCTCTTCATTTTGTAAGTTTCTTCCTTTGTTTATTAATATTGTTTATGTGATTGTTGCGCTTTTGTCATTTAAGGTCCTTCCTCCCTCCTTTTTCCTCTGGTGCAGCTGTCTTCCTCGGGGCTGCCTTGCTTCAGTAAAGGGTCCTGCATCTTTGCTGCTGGTCGGGCCTCTCCCGGAAAGAAAGAAGTAGAAAGAATGAGACTGACAGTTGCGAACATGGAGCAAGTTGGTTCTTCAGTTTAGTTCCTAGCTCCACCCTTGGATCACAGGTTATTAACCTTAATTAACCTGTTCTAAGTTCTGTGTGACCCACAAGAGACACAACTGTGGTCTCTTTTCTTTTCAAAATACACAGTTGAATGTAGAATAATAATAAAACACACAGCAAAGAAAATACATCACAGTATACAAAACAGAAGAAATTGAAATGATACAAAACACAAGAAAGCAAAAACAAACTAACCTTTCCCTTACATAATCTATGCTAGGGTCTGAGTGAACTTTTCTAGTAAAGCTTGAAATGTTTTATTTTACCCCTTAAATAGAAGGCTTAGTTACTAGCTCCACACTCATTTCACATGTAAGTAACCACAAGTGACATGTTTTAATTCCTGTGTGACTCACAAAAGACACATCTGCAGTCTTTTTTCCAAATTTAAATATACAGATCAAAACAGAATGCAAGTAATATACTGTCTAAAGAAAATACACCACAATATACAAAATAAAAGAAGGCAGTGATGCAGTGCAAATACAAGAAAAGAAAAATAAACAGACCTTTCCCTCACAAAATCCATAGTAGAGTCTGAGTGAACTTTCCAAGTCTTTAGGCTTTTCCTGGTTAGGGGTCGCCACAGCAGAACTTCGGTCCGCTAATGATCGGCAGTGGATTTTTACGGTGCCGAGTTGCCAGCCCAATGCCCAACCTTCAAAGAAGGCACACTCATTCATGCACGCACCTACCTGCATGTCTTTAAATGTCACTTAACCTTAAAATGTTTTTTTATTTTACTCCTTCAATAAAAGGTTTGGTTCCTAGCTCCACCTTAATTTCACAGGTAATTAAATATGAACTTGAGAAGCATGCTAAACAAAGTTCATGAATTTCACTCAGCTCTCACCCTATACTCCCCAGACATTATAATCATAACTGAAACTTGGCTCAAGCCCCATATAAAAGACACTAAAATACTAACCCCAGGCTTTAACTTACTCAGACTCAATAGAACACAAAAATGTGACGGCGGTATAGCCATAGTACATAAAGACACACTCAAATTAGAATGCCTTTCAATTGAACCCCCAAACCTCATAAACTTAGAAATCATAATTTCATGTCTCTACCTAAACTAAAAAAAATATTATAATTATTGCCACCTATCTCCCCTCAGGTAATGACACCTTAACAATCGAGAATCTTCTCAGCTGGTCTGCCTCCACTTTCAATCAGGAAACTCTTGTTCTAGGAGACTTTAACTTAGACTGGACCTCCTGCTCCTCTGAGAATGTTACAAACTTTGTTAACTTTTATGGTTTCTCTCAATTGATACAACCCCAACCAGGACTAATAAACGTAGCAAAAAACATTCTGTCGTTGACTAGACACTAAGTAATAGACCTACTGGTTACCTCTCTGGGTGCCTTACAGATGGTCTCAGCGACCACCACCCCACATACCTACTTAGGAAGCAGACATATCCTCAGGAAAACATCATATTTAAACATGTTCGCACCAAAATTTTTTTCTTTCCCAATACCTTCAGTTCACTTCCTAAACAATGCAGCTGGGCCACCCTAAAACACCTACACATGGATTTATCAGTTGAATGTTTCAATAAAACTTTCCTACATATACTAAACCCTCAAGCACCTCTTAGACAAATCCAGATTAAAACAAAGAAGCTCACATGGCTGTCTAAGGATACCTTACAACTTCTTAAACAGGGCGCTAGAGCTTGGTTTCATTACCAAGACACCAAAAACCAAACCTCCTTTGATTCATATCAACAACTTAGAATCCTTGCCAAAAACAAATCAGAAAAGACAAAAAGGATTACTTTACATCAACCCAACAAAAGCAGCAAAATAACTGCCAAAAATTCTGGGCAGAGTTAAAACATATCCTCAGTCTTGGTCAAACTAGTACACCTTCCTCCCACTACCACAAATACCAAATAAAATATAGCATCTCAATTTAACTCACACTTCATAAACTCAATTCTGTCCCTAGTAAAAAGTGACAACAGCATACCTCCATTAATACCTGCTGACTTTGTACCTAGCCATAGTTCCTTTTTTATCAAACCAATACAAACCAGCACCATCAAAACTCTTCTACAAAAACTAAAACCACATCCCTAGCCATTGACTAACTCCCAAACAAATATCTCAGACTGTCAGCAGATTTCATATCCTATCCCATCTCTCTCCATATCAGAAAAATACATCCCTAAACTCTGGAAAATCTCTCACATCATTCCTGTGCACAAAGGCGGCCCCTCTACTGATTTCTCAAATTACTGTCCAATAGCAATAGTTTCACCACTGGCCATATTTCTCAGAAAATGTGCACATGGTCAACTCACCCAACATCCCTCACAGAGATAGAAAACTATCTCTTAGACTACCAGCTCATACTTAACCCTAACAAAACTAATGCTGTTCTATAATACCAACAGACTACACCTCCTTCCTACCCTTTTTACCATTTACTCCTCCAACAAAACCAAAATCAGACCTGTAGAACACACCAAACTACTTGGTGTAACAATAGATATAGGCCTAAAATTTGATAAACATATAGCACTATCCATCAAAAACATCCATAAAAAGCTAGGGTCACTATATAGATCCAGCCCATACTTTACGTACAACACCCAACTCTGTATAGCCAGGACCCATCTCCTCTCCACCCTCCTTTACACAAGGTGACCATTTTGTTACACGACCTAAACCGGGACACTTAAGCTGCCCCCTATTTATAGGCCTACAGCCATACACTAATCCCTGTGCCCTACATGTGGAACATGCCTTGCAACACTAAATTCAAAGATTCTGGGGGACAGCTTTACAAAAATAGGGACAGATTTTAAATGTTCCTTTTTTAACTTTAGAAAGTTGCTAGAATAACAAGATTTTGTGTTAGCATGCATTTTCTGAAGGACATGAAGCCTACAACTCAAAAGTATGACATTATTTAGTTGGTTCAGTCCTCAGTGATTTACCAGAAAACCATAATTTTTATGAGGATCAGACGAAGACCAAAAATATGAGGCAAAAATCTGGACATTCTGGACAGTTGAGAGGTATGCTATGCACCAAGGGAATTGACTATATGGGTAATTTGCTGAGAAAATAATTTTCTTCTCTGTTCATTACCAGTGTGTCTGTTATGCAAAACACATTCCATGGAATCCACATCGTGTGATACTGGGTGAGGAAAAGTCACAGAGCAGTAAATAATTGGGGGGAGGGGGTTAAAGGATCAAAAACAGGGACACTTTTTAAATATTGCACGTGAAGCTGTTCTGTCGCGCCGTTCATTCTTACAGATGCATTCAGTCGGCCTACTACAAAGCTCGAGGTCTTCAGACAGCTCGAGACCAAGTCCCTATCCCATGGTGCACCTTGAGTTACCTCAGATCTAGTTTGCCGCTGCAACAGATCGGAGGTTTCCTAGCACAGCTCGGGCCAGTATTTCATATTTTCTCAAGAATTATTATTTTCTCTTTTATATATTGATAGTTATAACTTTAAACTTTAAAATATTAATAGCTTGATAGATTGTTAGCCTTTTCTGACTTTTTCTTATACTCCCTTTGGCCTTCATTTTTTATAGGCCTTTAGTATTCCCTTTCCCTTCATTGGTGTGCCTTTATAAAAATATTAGGATAGTTTATATAGCTTTGTAGTGTTTCATAAGCTTCTATAAATGTTAGATATTGTGTGAGAGTGTGTTTAGATAGTTATAGGCAGCTTACATTTATTCATATACAGCCCATTTGTTTTTAAGGACTAATTACTGTAGTTTAAGATTGCAAAATTTGTGTGTGTGTGTGTTCATTCTTCTTTGATATTACAGTCTGTTGGTGTACAGTTAGACATTTGTGGTACTGCAGGATTTAACATGGCTGACCAAAAAAAAAGAGAAACATCCCAAGTCTGGGTTTAAAAAATGTCCAAAGTGTGGACAAAAGATGTCAGTGACAGATAGTCATGTAAATTGTGTTTATTGTCTCAGAGCCTTGCACTTGCAAGAGAGCTGCTCCATTTGCCATTCGTTTTCTAGCAGAGTACTACATGAAAGGAAAAAAAAACTGATTGATAGAGGACTTCTAAAATCTTCTTTTCAGGAAGCTTTGAGTGACCAGGATAAATCTAGCCAGTCTCCCAAGTCTTCCAAGTCTTCTAAGGCTTCTTCATCTGATTTTCAAAATCCAAGAAACCATCGAATTCAGCTCCACAGCCTTCGGAGTCGAGCATCCTGTCTTTTTGGAGCTGGTCCACAGTCCTGGAACCGGTCTCTGAAGTACTGAAATCTCCTATCCTCCAGTCGGTACCACCCTCCATACAGTCATCTCAGTCCTCGATAAGCCTATCCAATTTGGATGTGGATCATGTGGTGCAGAAGCTGCTACAGGCACCGGCATTTGCTAAATTTTTATTGGCTCTGACCCAAGTGGTTTCGGAACCGAAAACTGTTATTCCATTGACTTATTTTCCTCCTCTGAGCCATACCGGTCCATCAGAGCTGGAGGAGTTGGACCTCATGATTGTGGAGCCTTCGGAGCTGATGCCTGCTCCAATGCCATCGGTTTCATTTATTCAGACTTCCTTGGCACCCATCGAGGAGTCTAGGAGCCGACACTCACCAGTCGGGTCTGGGGAGGATAGTCGGACTGACCTGTTGGTTCTGATTTTGCCTCTCGGGGCCTTGGCTCGGATGATTTTGGCTCCTACCTCTGGTTCAGACCCCACTGTTCTGGTGATGAGGGGATTGGTTGTTTCTTCGGATCCAGCAGTTCCTTCTCATTGGAGCAGAGGTGCCTTTGAAGCCATGAGGAGAGTAATGTCCCCCAGGAAGTCCACAACTTAAGGACCAACTACCTCCTCCCCAAAAGCAGCTGTGTCCACTTCTACCTCACAGATCCCTTTGAAGCGTAGAGACCCTGAGCCTCAGGAAGCCCCACTGGGTGGCCCCTGCTCTTCCAAAACCTCACCAGAAGTTCCCACTAATGAGGTTTCCAGGAAGAGAATTTCCAAGAGGAAGCACCTAGACTCCCTGCATGAGTCTCTCACATCTGACACTGACTTAGATGAATTAGAAGGGTCCCCATGGTCACCCTCTGAAGATATCTAATTTGCAGATATATTAAAAATACTTAAGCAGAGGGGTGGCTGGAAGCCCACCAACCCTACTGAAAATGAGTCGGTTCTTCTGAAGGCTTTTGAGTCTCAACCCTCCACCTCTTGGGTGTCTCCACCCTTCGATGAGCTGATGGAGCTGGTCTCACGAAGGGCGTGGGAGTCTCCGGACACCATGGAGCCTGCCCCCAGGAGGCCCAATAAATTTATTTCTGCCCCTAAGGATAAATCTTTTCTCACTAAGGGAGTGCCGGTTGATGCCATGGTGGTGGCGGCAGCCACCAAAAAGTACATGTCAGAAACTTCTTCCTCTATCCATCCTCCTAACAGAGACTCTAGGATCATGGATAGTTACAGGAAGTGCATGTACAGTTCAGCAACTTTTGCCATGCGCTCACTGAACTATCTTACACATTTCACAAGACTGCAAAGAGACCTCCTAAAAGAGCTTGGAGATACTCTTCAGGGTGCAGTAGCTGAAGGAGCTTTAGACAAAGTTGCCTCCCAGCTTGCTACCCTTAATTCCATTGAGAACACGTCCATGTGTCTCATCTCATATGCAGCTGATGGAACGAGTAGGGCAGCGGGTACAGGAATTGCTCTCAGGAGACACTCCAGGATGTGTTTATGTTCCTTTGTGGAGCTCTTTAAGTCATCCTTTGTCAACACCCCTTTTGATGGCTTGTCCCTTTTCAGGCCAAAAGTTAAGGGAACTTTGACCAGGTGTGAGCAGGAAGGAAAGACTCTGTCTGCCATCAGAGTCCATTTTTCCACTCCTACTAGACCCTACCTCAAGGGTCAAAAGGGAGGAAAGATGTGGTTCTGAAAAGCCCAAGGAGTCTTTCTAGACACACGTGGTGAACTCCGTCATCCAGGGGCAGAGGAGGGGGCAATAATGGAAGATGCCACCCTCATAGCAGAGGGGGTCAGCAAAACCAGGGCAACAGAGACCAGTTCTTTGGGAAGCCCTACCAGCACTCCTGAAATGAGGCCCGACTGTTCTACTCTGAAGACGGTTGGCGATCGCTTATCTTTGTATCCAGACACCTGGCTCAAAATAACAAATGACAACTGGGTACAAAGTATAGTTTCCAGAGGATATTTCATTCCCTTCACCATCCCCCCTCCATTGACAACAAAAATCCCAGACGTTCCACCCAGTTACAGGAAACAAGAAACAGTAGCGGTCCAAACGTTGCTAAGAAAAAGAGTCATCCAACCAGTCCCAGTAGACCAGACAGGATCCGGAACTTACTCAAGATACTTTTTAGTTCCAAAAAAGGCAGGGGACTGGAGACCTATTTTGGACGTTAGCAGACAAAACAGATCTGTCATGAAAGAGAAGTTCTGGATGGTAACGCTTCAGTCAAACTTCCCTGCTTAGGGAAAGACAATTGGATGTGCTTGATAGATCTCCAAGATGCAGACTACCATATAAAAATGGCCAGACCATCCAGGGATCATCTGCATTTCCGACAGGGAGACAATCATTACCAGTTTTGAGCCCTGCCCTTTTGTCTCACTACAGCCCCCAGAGTGTTCACCAAATGTATGGCAGTGGTCACGGCTCACCTGAGGCGTTTGGGATTTCAGGTGTTTCTGTACTTAGATGATTGACTCCTCACTGCCACCACCAGGCATCAGCTAGTACAAGCCATGGGGCACTACTCTTACTCTTTGCAATCAACTGGGCATTACCATAAATTCAGAAAAATCTGCCTTGTCACCATCGCAACATATCAATTTTATCAGAGCAGAATTGGACACCACCACTTTAAAACTTTCATCAGAAAGGATATTACTACTTCGTCAGCAAATCTAGAACATTATAGCCAGAGACAAGGCTCCAGCATCAGAAGTGCTAAAGTTGTTAGGGATGATGGCAGCTGCAATAATAATGACTCTGATATTGTTAATTCTCGTTCAGTCTTTACATGCGGGTATTGGTTCCGACCTCAGAACTGAGCCAGCCATCTTCCAAGCTCATGCCAGCTAATAACTCTCGAGCAAAAACTCTTACCCAGAATTCCCCTCTCCCTGTTACCTCAGATTTTGTTTGCCGCATCGCCATTTGGTCGTGTCAAGCTACTTCTCTTGAGCTAAGTACAGTATTTTTCTCATACTTAGTTCTAAGACAGCTTTTTTTTCACAAAAAAGTTATTAGATAGTTATCTCTTACCTTATCGCATTTAGCGACTACCTTTTTTCAAATCCTTTTCAATTCCTTTCCTCTCTTTCTACCGTGAGATAATTCCTTTTTTACCATCGTTGGTAAACCCCTTTTCCTTCTTACCTTCGGGTATTTCTTGTACCATTGCTGGTATTTTTCTGTTTTTTTTCTTTCTTTCCTTAACAAACATGACAGATCATAAAGGTAGCCAGGGTTTAAAAGATGTTTAGATTGTGGACATAAATTACCTACTTCAGATGCACATTCCCTATGTGTCTGTTGCTTGGGTGTGCCTCATTTAACAGTTGACCTGCCTTGTGGGATTTGTAAGAATTTCTCTAACAGGATGTTAATTGAGAGGAAAAATAAATACATTTTGAAGGAGCTACTTAAATCTCCTTTTTCAGAGGCTATTTCTGAGTTGGAGGCTTCAACCCCTCCAAGATCCCATAAGAAAAAAAGTGATGAACATAAAAAGGCCAAGCCTCTTCCTTCATCCCCAGCTGGGGACCCTCAGGAACCGAGACCCAAGAAAGCTATGCTTTCCAGTTTAGCTTTGACTTCTTCGGCTCCAGTGCTTTCAGTGCCTAGACCTTCGGCACCAAGGCCAATGGCGCCATCTGAGACCTCGGCACTGACTAGTGTGCCCCATACCGCATCGGTACTGAGGAGCTCCTCGGTTCAGACTCTCTTACCGGCATTGACTGTCCAGTCAATGCAGACTGTTATGATGTTGATGGATGTTCCGACGCCCATTTCCTTTTCGGCTCCAACAACTTACCTGGCACCAACTACCCTCTCAGTACTGACCATTCAGTTTTCATCACCGATGTTTTCGGCTCAGGCCTTAGCGCTGACAACCACTTCGGTACCGACCTCATTGTTGGTGCAGACCACGCCTTCGGCACCAATGATTTCCTTGGTGCAGACACCAGTAGTTATATCCATTACAGCTCCATCGTTCTCAGTGCAGTCCACTTCCATGGTGGGCACCGAGTTTGCTCTGTCCTTGGATAGACCTGACTCTCCCTCAGCCCTGTCCTTAAAATCCACTAGAAGCCTCTCTGAACACAATGTGTTGTGTCTTGTGGATCTAGTGCTTTTGGTCAGAGGTATCCCATCCCCCAGGACCTATCCTCTATTGGGAGGTGATCATTCTTTACCAAAGACCCCTACTTATTCTCCTCCTTCATTGCCTTTGAAGCCCCTTGATATAGCACAGTCTTCCCCACTACGGTTCCTTTTATGGACCTCACTAAGAAGCCGCAGTTGCCTTTGTGGCAGGAGAGTCTTGTCATGGCCCAGGATGTCAGCTGTGGCGTACATACTTTGGTGTTTCACAGCCATCCAGGGACTCTGAGTCGGCAGGCTGAGCCACTTAGGTGAGGGGTGACTCCTGTCCTGGGCCCCCATCCCTCTTCAGGTGGACCGGCCTTCCAGCTTATGGAGAAGGCTCTGACGTCAGTTGGTAATCCTGTGATATCACTCTCCCCACCCTCCTCTGGACTGCAATGTACACAAGCCACTCCTAGCAGACACCGGGCGCAAGGGCCTCAGGACATACTCTCACAGGAGACCGTTTTTGAGCTGTCTTCCCCAACTTCTACCTCTGAGAAAGATCATCAAAAGAGCTCATGCAAGAGGAAGAACATGGCCTCCACAGAGGAGCCCCTTACTGAAGACACAGACTTTGATGCTGGGGAAGGGTCCCCTCGATCACCCTCTGAGGTATCCTTTGGTGATATCCTTGAAATCCTTAAACAGAGAGGAGACTGGCAGCCCTCTATCCCGACCTCTGAAGAGTCTGTGTTCCTGCAGGCCTTTTGTGCCCGGCCCTCTACCTCCTGGGTTACTCCACCTGCCGACAAACTTGTCCAGCTCGTCGTGCAGCATGTGTGGAAGGCTCCTAACACCATTGAGGCCATTCCCCAGAGGCCAGATTAAATTTTGTCCCCACCTGCTAGTGTTCCCCATTGGTCCAAAGGTCTTCCTGTAGATGCTTTGGTGGTGGCTGCCACAATTAAAAAGGACCTGGTGGAAGAAGAAAGCCAGACTGTCCATCCACCCAACAAAGAGTCCCAGGCTCTGGACAGAATAGGGAAGTGTACTTTTGCATCAGCGACCTTTGCAGTCAGGTTCCTGAACTATATGGCACATTTTACCAAGCGACAAAGAGACTTAATTTCTGAGCTCTCTGAAACTTTGGCTGGAGCTGTGTCTGATGATGTCCATGACAAAGTGGCCTTTCAGCTAGCCACCATTGAATTGATATCTAACTCCTCCATGAGCCTGATATTTCACGCATCAGAAGGTGCAGCTAGAGTGGCGGGTTTAGGCATTGTTCTGAGACAACATGCCTGGATGCACTTGTGTAATTTCACGGAACCCTTCAAGGCTTCCTTTCTCAATGCTCCCATCGAAGCCTTGTTGTTGTTCGGACCCAAGGTTAAAAGCACACTGGCCAGATGTGAACAGGATGGTAAGACCCTTTCTGCTGTGTATGTCCATTATTCTTCCCCTCAACAGGCTTTCTCCAGAAACCAGAAGAGTGGGAAGATATGGCACAAAAAGTTTCAAGGTTCTTTCCGTGACACACAGGCCGAGGGGGAAACTCCCAGGGAAGATGCCCCTTTCAGAGCAGAGGTTGTCCACGTAACCAAGGTTCCAGGGATTCTTTCCCTGGCCAATCCTACCAGCGCTCCTGAAGAGCGGCCCAACTGCTTTCCTCTGGAAATGGTCGGGGGTCGTTTCTCTTTGTACCCTTCTGCCTGGCTAACCATTACCACTGATTCTTGGGTACAAAGGATAATAACCAGAGGTTATCATATCCCCTTTGACCTTTGTCCCGCTCCCCTAACAAGCTTACCTGATATTCCACCCAGTCAAAGGGAAGAAGCAGTGTTAGAGATTTCAAAGCCACTAAGAAAAAAAGTCATCCAAATAGTCCCGCCAA
Organism: Protopterus annectens; assembly: GCF_019279795.1. Taxonomy (NCBI): domain Eukaryota; kingdom Metazoa; phylum Chordata; order Ceratodontiformes; family Protopteridae; genus Protopterus; species Protopterus annectens. The sequence goes on along the minus strand of NC_056728.1, from coordinate 1,980,366,419 downwards.
ACCAGATAGGATCCGGATTCTACGCAAGACTATTTTTGGTGCCAAAGAAAACCGGGGACTGGAGACCAATTTTGGATTTCAGTGTATTGAACACGTTTGTAAAAGTACAGAAATTCCAGATGGTCACAATACAGTCTATCCTTCTGCTTTTGGAAAAAGATGACTGGATGTGCTCGATAGATCTTTAAGATGCGTACTACCACATAAAAGTGGACAGACCATCAAGAAAATTCCTTCGCTTCCGTGCAGGAGCCAGTCATTACCAGTTCAGAGTACTGCCCTTCAGACTCTCTACAGCCCCCAGAGTGTTCACAAAGTGCATGGCAGTCATCACAGCTCACTTGCGACTACAAGAATTCCAGGTGTTTCCATACCTAGTTGACTGTCTCATCTCCGCCTCCACCAGACATCTATTGGAAGAAGCCCTGGCATACTCTCTTCTCACTGCAGAAAGACTAGGCATAACCATAAACTGGAAAAAATCCAATCTCACCCGATCTCAGTCCACAGAATTCATAGGGGTAATCTTGAATACAAAGAATCGCAGAGCATCCATTCCAGAGCACAGAATTCTAAGGATAAAGGAGAAACTGATTCCAATCCTTTCAAGGGAGAAATCCACAGCTCATTCTGTTCTCCAGTTGTTGGGTTCCATGGCAGCCTCCATTACGATTGTCCCCCTGGCCAGGTTTCACATGAGACTTCTACAATGGCTACTGCTCACCCAATGGTATCCCTTTCATTACCCTCTTTCAGCCAAGATTCGGGTAACTCACAGGTGCAAACAAGATCTAAATTGGTGGATGGAGCACAATCCATCACAATGGTCTAACCCATTCTCCCTCCAACAGCCCAAGGATACAGTGACCACGGACGCCTCCCTGATGGGGTGTGGGGGCTATTTCAGGGACAGACAGTCCAAGGTACTTAGTCCAAAATGAAGGCCCATCTGCATATAAATGATCTAGAGCTGAGGGCAGTGCTTCTGTTGCAAGCATTCCATCCCCTGCTGCCGCCTGGGACTATTGTGATACAATCAGACAACATGGTGGTGGTCTGGTACATCAACAAACAAGGTGGAACCAAATTTTACCCACTCTGTCGAGAGGCCATAAGGATATGGCAATGGGTGATGGCTACCAACCGCTTTCTTCTAGCAATGCACATTCCCGGGAGTTCCAGCGTGATAGCAGACAGACTCAGCAGGTGTATTCTACTACCTCATGAGTGGTCCCTGAATTCCTTGATAGCAGCGGAGATTTTCAACCCCTGGGGTCTTCCTTGCTGTGACCTCTTTGCGTCCCCGACCAACTACAAATGCAGCAACTATTTCTCCCTGATTCCCCCTCCGGGTAAGTCACCCAGGGACACTCTAGTCCATGATTGGCCCTCAGGTCTGCTTTATGCATTTCAACCTCTCCCCCTCATTCCCCAGTTTCTGAAGAAAGCCCACTGGTTGAAGAGCAAAGTGATCCTCATAGCACAATATTGGCCTTGTCAGTTTTGTTTTCCCTTCCTTTGGCCTCACCTGCTAGATCAACCGTGGATTCTCCATCCAACCCTGGGGTTGATCTCTCATCTGCAGACTCTGATTCACCCCAGCTTGAACAACCTGAAGCTCACAGCTTGGCTCCTCCAATTCCTTTGATTGCCAGGCAGAATGATCTTTCTTTGCCAGTACGTGACATTCTTATTGCATCTCGTAAGTTTTCCACCAGAATTACATATCTCAGCAAGTGGAAAAGATTTACTTTTTGGCTGAAAGAAAAACAAGTAGATCCTTTTTCAGCACTAGTGTCAATAGTACTGGATTATCTGTCTACCCTATTTCAGTCCGGTCTATCTGCCTCTACCATTAGAGTTCATTTGGCTGCAATATCCAATTTTCATGATGGTGTCCAAGACTCTTCTCTTATGTCACACAAATTATGCAAGACTTTCATAAAAGTCATGAATCATTTAAGACTCCCTTTTAGAGAACCTACTTAACCATGGGACCTGTCATTAGTCCTACAAGCTTTGACAATGCCACCTTTCGAACCAGCCTCTTCTTGTGACCTCAAATATTTGTCATGGAAAACCTTGTTTTTGGTCGCCATTACTTCTGCCAGACGTATCTCTGAGCTTCAAGCCTTATGCATCAAGAGACCATATTTGATTTTTCATAGAGATAAAGTGTCATTGAGAACTAATCCTTCCTTTCTGCCCAAAGTGATCTCTGAAATGTCTATTAATCAAACCATTGAATTGCCAGTTTTCTTCCCCAATCATTCAAATAGTGAAGAGTATTGCCTACATACCCTAGATATTCACAGGCAAATTTGCTTCTACTTGAACAGGACTAAGGCTTCTCGTAAATCAAACCAGTTATTTTTGGCCTATTCTGGGCCTAGATTAGGATGTGCTGTTGCTAAGGTCACATTGGCTAAATGGTTAAGAGACTGCATAACCTTCATTTATAGAAAACGTAATATTCCATTACCTACTACCATAAAGGCTGGTGGCAGCTTCTGATGCCTTCCATGCCAGAGCCTCTTTACATGACATTTATGCAGCTGCAATGTGGGCTCCTCCTCATACCTTCATCAATCATTACAAATTGGATTTGGCCTCCAGGGGAAGAGCGTCTTTTGGTTCTATGGTGCTCTGGAATGTCCTTCCATGAGAGCCTCCCACGAATAAAGGTAGCTGGTGATTCTGCCCCACATGTAAGGACTGAATGAGGATTAATAATATCAGATAAAGAAGTTATGTCTTACCATAACGTTCCATCTGTATTGTTGATACTCATTCAGTCATTATGACCCTCCCTCCTTCCCCCTCCTGTGGCTTCTAGTGGATCTCATCATCCGGTTCTGTTAGATCATTTGACCAGAGGTAGCCTCTACCTTCTTTTGACTTGCAACCTCAATCTGGGGTAACAGGGAGAGTGGAATTCTGGGTAAGAGTTTTTAGCTCGAGAGTTTGTAGCTGGCATGAGCTTGGAAGATGGCCGGCTCGGTTCCGAGGTCGGAACCAATACCCACATGTAATGACTGAACGAGGATCAACAATACAGATGGAATGTTATGGTAAGACATAACTTCTTTTTCCGTTGGGTCGCATGCACATGCGGATTCTACAATGGCTGATGTTCACACAATGGTCTTATTAAGAGCTCCCAATGTCTCATCTCATTATTGTAACAAACAGATAAAAAAAGGTGGTGGTTGACCTCTCTTCAAGTAACGATAGGTTGTCCTTTTATCCTGCTCTCACCATCGACCACAGTGACCACAGACACTTCCATGATAGGGTGGGGGGGCATTTTCAGGGAAGAACAGCCCAAGGCACATGGACCAAACAAGAGACACATCTGCATATCAATGTCCTGGAGATGAGAGAGGTACTCTTGGCATTGCAGTACTTTCAGGACTCTCTCCCTCTGGGGACAATAGTGATTCAGACGGATAACATGTCAGTGGTCTGGTACTTGAACAATCAAGGAGGAGCCAGGTCCTATCCCCTTTGTCGAGAGGCCCTAAGAGTATGGCAGTGGGCTACATCCACCAAGTGCTTTCTGATGGCAATGCACATCCTGGGGAAATCCAACGTGATTGCAGACAAGCTGAGCAGGGCAACTTTGTTGCCTCATGAGCAGTCCCTCAAAAAAGAGCTAGCGGAACGAATATTCCATAGATGGGGCCAGCCTTGCTGCTTTCACTTTGCTTCCCGCATGAATACAAAATGCAAAAGCTACTTTGCCCTGATTCCCCCTCCAGGAAATTCCCCAAGGGACGCACTCGTACACAATTGGCCTCCGGGTCTCCTCTATGCATTCCCACCAATTCCCCTGACACCCAAAGTACTACAGAAATCAAAAGCCCTAGGAAGGAGCATCATTCTAATAGCCCCTCATTGGCCTCATCAGATTTGGTTCCCCTTCCTTCGTCTTCATCTGTTGAAAGAGACTTGGATTCTAGACCCAGTTCCAGACCTTCTGACGCATTCGGCAGGGGCTCTTCATCTCTCCCTTCATTCCCTAAAATTGACAGCTTGGCTGCTCCAATTCCCAACATAGCCAGGTTCCATAACCTCTCAAACAAAACGCAGGATATTTTAATATCTTCTCATAAATCCTCCACTGGGAAGTTGTACCTTAGCAAGTGGAGGAGATTTTCTATATGGGCTTCTCAAAATAACATTGATCCCTACAAAGCCCCCATTTCCTCTATATTAGAATTTTTGGCTAAGCTTTTGAACCAAGGAGCAGTGGCAGCTACAGTTCAGGTACAGCTTGCAGCCATCTCTAATTTTCATCTTGGTATTGAAGGATTGAACATAATCTCATACAAGCTATCCAAAGCCTTCCTCAAATGGAACTTCCACCTCAGACCACCAGTAAAATCCCCTTATACTCCATGGAAATGAATTTTATGCTTTCACGTATTATTCTCCCACCTTTTGAGCCAGCTTCCTCATGTGATTTGAAATTTTTATCTTGGAAGACTATCTTTTTAGTAGCCATCACATCTGCCCGAAGAGTATCAGAACTACAGGCCTTGTCCATAAAACCTTCGTATTTGGTTTTTCATGCTGACAGAGTGTCACTGTGAACAACTCCTTCATTCTTACCTAAAGTTTGTACTGAAGCTAACCTTAACCAAATCATAGGTTTACCAGTGTTTTCCCCAAACACACCAGCAACTTTAAGTATATGCTGCACAAGCTTGATGTTCATAGACAGCTCAGATTTTACCTGGATAGAACCAAAGAGTTCAGAAGATCAGAGCAACTTTTTGTTTCCTTTTCAGATTCTAGGAAATGTATGCCAGTGACAAAAACAACACTATCTAAATGGTTATTTGATTGCATCACTTTCACTTATTCAGCTGCCAATTTACCTGTACAATACAAAATTAAGGCTCATTCTACCAGAGCAGTGTCCACATCCTCTACTTTTTCTGCTAGGCTTCCTATAGACAATATTTGTGCAGCAGCCATTTGGTCAAGACCTCATACCTTTATCACTCATTACAAAGTTGATAGGGCCTCCAGGGACAGGGCCTCCTTTGGTTCTACTGTCCTGAAAAATATACTCCCGTGAGCCACCCGAGAAAGATGGTGCTTGGGATGCTACCCATCTGTAAGAATGAATGGCGAGATAGAACAACTTCACATAAAGATGTTATGTACTCACCATAATGTTCCATTGAGTTGTTCATCTTGCCTTTATTTTTACTTCCCACCCTCCTACCCCCTCCAGGGTTTTTCGAGGACCAAGATACTAGCTTTATCATGGTTGCTCTGTCTTTCTATGGTTTTTACCTAAAAAAGTGATAGAATGGCATATGGTATTGTTAGAGGCAGCAAACAAGATCTGAGGTGCATCATGGGATAGGGACTTGGCCTCGTGCTGTCTGAAGACCTCGAGCTTTGTAGTAGGCCGACTCGGAGCCAAGGATTGGCTTCGAACCCATCTGTAAGAATGAAGGCGAGATGAACAACTCACATGGAACGTTATGGTGAGTACATAACTTCATTTACAAACTTTGAAAGTTGATATAATAACAGGTTTTACATTAGCACAAATTTTCTGAAAGGTATTAAATCTGAAACTCAAATGTCTGTCAATATTTTCTGACGTAAATGCTCAATGATTTGCCAACTATTTGCTAGAAAACTATAATTTTATGAGAAATGGACTAAAATATGAAGCAAAAATGTGGACATTCTGCAAAAATTGGTACAGTTCAACTGTTTTCTGGGAAAACTATAATTTTATGAGAAATGGACTAAAAATATAAAGCAAAAATCTGGACATTCTGCAAAAATCGGTACAGTTATGAGCATACTTCTCAAATTCCCAGAACAAGAAATCTGGATAATGCCAAAAATAATGGTGGGACAAAGGCCCAAAAATATGGATACATTTTAGATATACTGCTAATATAAACTTAGAAAGTTTTTACGTTAACTTGAATTACCTGAAGGATATGACACTCAAACGTCTAATTATTTAGTGAGTTCAACCCTTAATGACTTACAAGAAAATCACAAGTTTTAAGAGGAACAGACTTAAAATATGAGTCAGAAATCTGGACATTCTGTGAAAATCTGAGAAATATGGTTAAGAGGTATGATCGAGAGAGAGAGAGAGAGAGTGAGAGATTGTGTATGTGAGAGATCGGGAGAGATTGAGAGCAATTGTGATTTGATGCATGTATGAATGAGGAAATGAGTGTGTGTGAGAAATCGGGAGAGAGTGAGAGCGATGTGTGAGTGATTGCATGTATGTATGCGGGAGTGACTGTGTGTGAGAGAGATCGGGAGAGTGAGAGCAATCGTGTGTGAGTGAATGCATGTATGAATAAGGAAGTGACTGTGTGTGTGTGTGTGTGTGTGTGTGTGTGTGTGTGTGTGTGTGTGTGTGTGTGTGTGTGTGTGTGTGTGTGTGTCTGTGTGTGTGTCTGTGTCTGTGTGTGTGTGAGTGATCGAGCAAGATTGTGTGAGAGAGAGTGAAGAGAGACAGCGATCATGCGATCCCGTAGCAGCGATTAAGATGTTTGTGTATACTTCTCGACCTCTTTCAGCAAGAAATATGGACAAGGCTGTAAATAATATATATGGGTGTGTGTGTGTGTGTGTGTGTGTGTGTGTGTGTGTGTGTGTGTGTGTGTGTGTGTGAGAGAGAGAGAGAGAGATGAGTGAGAGTAATCCCTGGCAGCAGCATCAAGAGGTTTGCATACCTAACAGTCTGCAACACTTGATCTGATATTGTTAATCCTCGTTTATTCCTTACGTGTGGGTATCAGTTCTGACCTCGGAACCGACCTGGGCATTTTCCAAGCTCGTATCAGCTACAAACTCTCGAGCTAAAACTCTTACCCAGAATTCCCCTCTCCCTGACCCCAGATTTCATTTGCCGTATCGCCATTCGGTCGTGTCAATCTACATCTCTTGAGCTAAGTACAATATTTTTCATCATACTAATCTAAAACAACTTTTTCTCTCAAAAAAGTTACTAGATAGATTTCTCTTACCTTATCACATTTAGCGACTATCCCTTCTTAAATCTTTTCAATCCTCTTCCTCCTCTTTACCGCAAGGTAATTTATTTTTTACCATCGTTGGTAAACCCCTTTCCTCCTTACCTTCGGGTATTTCTTGTACCATTGCTGGTATTTTTTCTGGTTTTCCTTCTTTCCTAACATGGCAGATAAAAAAGGTAGTCCAGGATTTAAGAGATGTTCAGATTGTGGTCATAAATTACATACTTCAGATGCACATTCCCTGTCTGTCTATTGCTTGGGTGTGCCTCATTTAACAGCTGAACCGCCCTGTGGAATTTGTAAGAATTTCTCAAACAGGGCATTGATTGAGAGAAAAAATAAATTGTTATTGAAGGGGCTACTTAAATCTCCCTTTTCAAACGCTGTTTCTGGGTCGGAGGCTTCAACCCCTCCAAGATCCCATAAGAAAAATAGTGATGAACATATAAAGGCCAAGTCTCTTCCTTCGTCCCCTGCTGGGAACTCCCACCTACCGAGACCCAAGAAAGCTAAGCTTTCCACTTTGGATCTGACTTCTTCGGCTCCAGCAATTTCAGTGCCTAGACCTTCAGCACCAAGGCCATCGACGCCATCTGTGATTTCGGCACTGACTAACGTGTCCTTTACCGTATCGGTACCGAGGGGCTCCTTGGTTCAGACTTCTCCACCGGCACCGACTATCCAGTCGATGCAGACTGTTACGACATCAACTCAGACAACTTACCCTACACTGACTACCCTCTCAGCACCGACAATTCAGTTATTGGCACAGATTTTTTTGGTTCCAGCCTTAGCGCTAACAACCACTTCGGCACCGACCTTATCACTGGTGCAGACCATGACTTCAGCACTGATGATTTCCTCGGTGCAGACACCTGTAGTTCAGTCCCTTACAGCCCTGTTGTTTTCAGTGCAGACCGTTGAGGTGGGCACCGAGCTTGCCCCATCTTTGGATAGACCTGGCTCTCCCTCAGCCGTCTCCATGAAATCCACTAGAAGCCTCTCTTAACACGACATGTTGTGTCTTGTGGATCAAGTGCTTTTGGCCGGCGGTATCCCTCCCCCCAGGACCCATCCTTCCTTGGGAGGTGATCACCCTTTGCCAAAGACCCCTACTTATTCTCCTCCATCATTGCCTTTGAAGCCCCTTGATATAGCACAGTCTTTCCCCCTCTACGGTTCCCTTTATGGACCTCAGTAAGGAACAACAGTTGCCTTCATGGCAGGAGAGTTTTGCTACAACTCAGGATGTCAGTTGTGGCATACGTAATTTGGTATTTCCCAGCCATCCAAGGACTCCGAGTCGGCAGGCTGAGCCACTTAGGGGAGGGGTGACCCCTGTCCTGGACACTCACCCCTCTTCAGGTAGGCCAGCCTTCCAGCTAATGGAGAAGGCTTTGGCATCAGCTGGCGATACTGTGCTATCAATCTCCCCGCCCTCCTCTGGACCGCAATGTACACAAGTCGCTTTGGGCGGACACTGGGCGCAAGGGCCTCAGGATATACTCCCACCGGAAACCCCTTTTGTTTTGTCTTCCCCAACTTCTCCCTCTGAGGAAGTTCATAGAAAAAGCTCATGCAAGAGGAAGCACATAGACTCCACAGAGGAGTCCCTTACCGAAGACACAGATTTTGATGATGGGGAAGGGTCCCCTCACTCACCCTCTGAGGTATCCTTTGGTGATATTCTCAAAATTCTTAAACAGAGAGGTGACTGGCAGCCCTCAAACCCAACCTTTGAAGAGTCTGTGTTCCTGCATACCTTTTGCACCCGGCCCCCTACCTCCTGGGTTACTCCACCTGCTGACGAATTGGTCCGGCTCATCGTGCAGCATACGTGGAAGGCTCCTGACACTGTTGAGGCCATTCCCCGGAGGCCAAATAAAATTTTGTCCTCTCCTGCTACTGACCCTCATTGGTCCAAAGGTCTTCCTGTAGATGCTCTGGTGGTGGCAGCCGCAACTAAGAAGGACCTAGCGGAAGAAGAAAGCCAGCCTGTCCATCCACCCAACAAAGAGTCCCGGGCTCTGGACAGAATAACGAAGTGTACTTTTGCATCAGCGACCTTTGCAATCAGGTCCCTGAATTATATGGCACACTTTACCAGGCTTCAAAAAGATTTAATTTCTGAGCTCTCTGATACTTTGGCTGGTGCCATGTCTGATGAAGTCTGTGACAAAGTGGCTTCTCAGCTGGCCACCACTGAATCCATATCTAACTCCTCCATGTGCCTGATATCTCACGCAACAGAAGAAGCAGCTAGAGCAGTGAGTTTAGGCATTGTTCCGAGACAACATGCCTGGATGCGCTCATGTAATTTCATGGAACCCTTCAAGGCTTCCTTTCTCAATGCTCCCATCGAAGCCTCTTCATTGTTTGGACCCAAGGTTAAAACCACACTGGCCAGATGTGAACAAGATGGTAAGACCCTTTCTGCCATGGGTGTCCATTATTCTTCCCCTCAACGGGCTTTTTCCAGAAACCAGAAGAGTGGGAAGATATGGTACAAAAAGTCTCAAGGTCCTTTCCGTGACACACAGGCTGAGTTTTCCCCTAGAGGCAGAGGGGGAACTCACAGGGAAGGCGCCCTTTTTGGGGCAGAGGGGATCCATGTAACCAGGGTTTCAGGGACTCTTTTCCTGGCCAATTCTACCAGCTCTCCTGAAGAGTGGTCCAACTGCTTTCCTCGGGAGGTGGTTGGGGGTCATTTCTCTTTGTACCCATCTGCCTGGCTAACCATCACCACTAATTCTTGGGTACAAAGGATAATAACCAGAGGTTATCATATCCCCTTTGATCTTTGTCCTGGCCCCCAACAAACTTACCCGACATTTCACACAGTCAAAGAGAAGAAGCAGCATTAGAGATATTAAAGCTGCTAAGAAAAAGAGTCATCCAAATAGTTCCTCCAGACCAGATAGGATCCGGATTCTACTCAAGACTATTTTTGGTGCCAAAGAAAACCAGGGACTGGAGACCAATTTTGGGTCTCAGTGTATTGAACAATTTTGTAAGAGTACAAAAATTCCAGATGGTCACAATACAGTCTATCCTCCTGCTTTTGGAAAAAGATGATTGGATGTGATCGATAGATCTTCAAGATGCGTACTACCACATAAAAGTGGACAGGGCATCAAGAAGATTTCTGCGCTTTCATGTGGGAGCCAATCACTACCAGTTCAGAGTACTTCCCTTCAGACTCTCTACAGCCCCCAGAGTGTTCACAAAGTGCATGGCAGTCGTCACAGCTCACTTGCAACTACAAGGATTCCAGGTGTTACCATATCTAGACAACTGGCTCATCTCCGCCCCCACCAGACATCTATTGGAAGAAGCTCTGGCATACTCTCTCCTCTCTGCAGAAAGGCTAGGCATAACCATAAACTGCCAAAAATCCAATCTCACCCCATCTCAGTCCACAAAATTCATAGGGATCATCTTGGATACAAAGAATTGCAGAGCATCCATTCCAGAGCACAGAATTCTAAGGATAAAGCAACAACAGGTCCCAGTCCTTTCAAGGGAGAAATCCACAGCTTACCCTGTCCTACAGCAGTTGGGTTCCATGGCAGCCTCCATCACCATTGTCCCCCTGGCCAGGTTTCACATGAGGCTTCTACAATGGCTACTGCTCACCCAATGGTATCCTTTTCAGTATCCTCTTTCAGCCAAGATTCGGGTAACTCACAGGTGCAAACAGGATTTAAATTGGTGGATGACCCACAACCCATCACAATGGTCTCTACCCTTCTCCGCCCAACAGCCCAAGGCTACAGTGAGCACAGACGCCTCCCTGATGGGGTGGGGGGGCTATGTCAGGGACACACAGTCCAAGGTACTTGGTCCGAATTGGAGGCCCATCTGCATATAAATGTTCTAGAGCTGAAGGCGGTGCTTCTGGCGTTGCAAGCATTCCATCCCCTGCTGCCATCTGGGACTAGTTTGATACAATCAGACAACATGGCGGTGGTCTGGTACATCATCAAATAGGGCAGAACCAAATCTTACACACTCTCTCGAGAGGCCATGAGGATATGGCAAGGGGCGATGGCTACCAGCCATTTTCTTTTAGCATTGCACATTCCCGTGAGTTCCAACGTGATAGCAGACAGACTCAGCAGGTGCATTCTACAACCTCACGAGTGGTCCCTGAATCCCTTGATAGCGGCGGAGATCTTCAACCGCTGGTGTTTTCCTTGCTGCTACCTCTTTGCATCCCCGACCAACTACAAATGCAGCAACTACTTTGCCCTGATTCCCCCTCCGGGACAGTCAGCCAGGGACGCTGTAGTCCACGATTGGCCTGCGGGTCTACTTTTTGCATTTCCACCTCTCTCCCTCATTCCCCAGTTTCTGAAGAAAGCCCACCAGTTGAAGAGCAAAGTGATCCTCATAGCACCATATTGGCCTCCTCAGATTTGGTTCCCCTTCCTTTGGCCTCACCTGCTTGATCAACTGTGGATTCTCCATCCAACCCCAGGGTTGATCTCCCATCCACTAAATCTGATTCACCCCAACTTGGACAGCCTGAAGCTCACAGCTTGGCTGCTCCAATTCCCTTGACTGCCAGGCAGAATGATCTTTCTTTGCCAGTACGTGACATTCTTATTGCATCTCATAAGTCTTCCACCAGAATTACTTATCTAAGCAAGTGGAAAAGATTTACCTTTTGGCTGAAAGAAAAGCAGGTAGACCCTTTTCAGCACCAGTGTCGATAGTACTGGAGTATCTAGCCGACCTATTTCAATCTGGCCTATCGGCCTGTACCATTAGAGTTCATTTGGCTGCAATATCTAATTTCCATGAGGATGTCCAAGACTCCTCTCTTATGTCACACAAATTATGCAATACCTTCATAAAAGGTGTGAATCATCTAAAACCCCCTTTTAGAGAACCTATTCAACCATGGGACCTGTCATTAATCCTACAAGCTTTGACAATGCCACCTTTTGAACAGCTTCTTCTTGTGACCTCAAATACTTGTCATGGAAAACCTTGTTTTTGGTCGCCATTACTTCTGCCAGATGTATCTCTGAGCTTTAAGCCTTATGCATCAAGAGTCCATATTTGATTATTTATAGAGACAGAGTGTCATTGAGAACTAATCCTTCCTTTTTGCCAAAAGTGATCTCTGAAATGTCCATTAATCAAACCATTGAATTGCCAGTTTTCTTCCCCAACTATTCAAACAAGGAGAGTATTGCCTACATACCCTAGATATTCACAGACAAATTTGGTTCTACTTGAACAGGATTAAGGCCTCTCGTAAATCAGACTAGTTATTTTTGGCCTATTTTGGACCTTGATTAGGATGTGCTGTTGCTAAGGTCACATTGGCTAGATGGTTGAAAGACTGTGTGACCTTCATTTATCCACAACGTAATATGCCATTACCTACTACCATAAAGGCTCATTCTACAAGGTCAGTGGCAACTTCTGCTGCCCTCCATGCCTGTGCAGCTGCAACTTGGGCTATGCCTCATACCTTCATCAATCATTACAAATTGGATTTGGCCTCCAGGGGAAGAACATCCTTTGGTTCTATGGTGCTCATGAATGTCCTTCCATGAGAGCCTCACAGGAATAGAGGTAGCAGGGGACTCTGTCCCACATGTAAGGAATGAACGAGGATTAACAATATCAGATAAAATGGTTATGTCTTACCATCATGTTCCATCTGTATTGTTGATCTTCGTTCAGTCATTACGACCCTCCCTCCTTCCCCCTCCTGTGGCTTCTAGTGGATCTCACCATCCGGTTCTTTTAGGTCATTTGACCAGAGGTAGTCTCTACCTTCTTTTGACTTGCAAACTCAATCTGAGGTAACAGGGAGAGGGGGAATTCTGGGTAAGAGTTTTAGCTCGAGAGTTTGTAGCTGATGTGAGCTTGGAAAATGGCCGGCTCGGTTCCGAGGTCGGAACCGATACCCATACGTAATAACTGAACGAGGATCAACAATACAGATGGAACATTATGGTAAGACATAACTTCTTTTTTTATTTCATTTAAATTTGTTTTGGGGGGCAAATACACATTTGCTAAAGTAATCCGCTCTGCCATCCAATAGACACAGATCGATACATACCTGCTCATCTTATATTTTTCTTCTTGGACTGCTAAAGGAGCTCCTCTTCTTATCATGGATATAACTCTCCCACAGCCTGCCTTGTCTATATTCTGACTGTGGACCTAACAGAATCTTTTGTTGTCCACCAAACTGCCTGAATTTTTTTTTGGTTCACTCACTTAAGCAGCACTACGAATGCAGGAAACCATTCAGACTAAACTGGGACATTTCTGCATCCCAAAGACAATGCTTGGGATTCCAGGACAGAGACTTCCAAACTGGGACTGTCCTGGAAAAACTGGGACCATTGGTCACTTTGCCTTTACACCTCCCTTGTTTTCACCAACTTCCAAAAATCTGATATAAACAAATAAGTCATGTTATAATAAAATAGCAAAATTTGTTACAAGCCGTTCATACAGATCTCATCACTGCTCTGCCCTTCATGAACTAAACTGGATCAAACTACCAAACCTAATATTCCTGAGCCAACTCACTATTACCCTCCTCATTCTCCACAAACCCAACAACTGCTGAGCACTCAAAAATCTAATTTAGGAACACTCTAAATCCAGAATACTAAGATCTTCTGATAAACTCCTGCTAAAGGTTGCAAGGCTAACAGTAGCTCTGGGGACTCTCTCTTCTCTAATCAGATATAAAAAATGGAATTCCATTCCTCAACACATTCAAAACACCACTAATAGCACTAACTTTAAATCACTTCTAAAGGAACACCTAAGAAACACCTGGTTATGTTACTGCACTACACCAGGTTGAGCTTTCTATGCTTGCCCACTCTACACCCTCTTATTCCATTCCAAAATCAGTCTAACCTTTCTTTCACTCCTTATCCCTTTTTTCTCCATCCCTCTTACCTTGTCCAGTACTTATACCCTACCCTTTCCTACTGTCTACGTGCCTCTTCCTCTTATACTAGTTCAGTAATTTCCCCTTACCTACTTCTGAAGTACTGCTACAAAAATGGATTATTTAATGTAATATGCTTATTCTTAGAACAGAAACAGGGATATATTCTCAATGTATAATACTGAACTAAGTCTCAGCTTTGGTTTTATCTTAACATGTTGAGCCATATTTGGCCACACTTTGTAAATTTTCATTACAAACATTCACAAACTGGTCCTATTTTCCCTAAGCGTCATTTATGTCTCTAATATTACTTAATATCTTGTATTGTCAGTTGACAACTATTGTGTTACTAGGTTTATTATTGCTTTAGCTTTCTCTGTTGTTAATAAATATCTATTTGCTGTTGTTTTGCACTACTAGTATATGTATTATATGTGCTATTAGATGCTGTGAAGTGGAGTTTTTCTCCCTGGGCCTCCGCTGAAAACAGGCTTTCCTGCCCAGTCAGGCTTTCTTGGTAAACAAATGTAAAATAAATAAATATCTATAAACAACAGCTTTTGTTTTCTTAGTTTTTGTATTATCTTTTGTTTAGTCACTTCCCACATATCCTTAGCTGGCATAGCAGAAGTCTTTTTAACCCATACTTGTAAATACTTCATCTTATCATGTCCCCATAAATATGGATATTGTTGAACCAGTTTGTGTGTGGGCATATATTTATATCCTTTGATGTGATGTTGTCCTGTCTTGCCTTCATTTTTACCAGGATGGGTTCGGATCCGATCCTTGGATCCATCTCGGCCTTTATATTCAAGCTCGAGGATCTCGGCCAATTCATGGCCAAACCCCTATCTCAGCATGCACTAGGACCCTCCCCAGATCAAATTTGCCACTAAACAAGATCGGGTGTTCGTCTGTTAACTCTGGGTAAGTACCATTTTTTTCTTATTTGTTAGCTTGCTAAAAATAGATAAATGTGTATTGTATCCTATTCCATCTGCTACTGTGGTGCTTTTTTTTTTGTGACAGGCCATCGTCTCTTGTTAGGCCTCATCTTTCCTATCCTGGCTCTTTAATATTCCCTTTCTATTTAGCCCCTTTTTAGTTAAGGAACTTTTTATACTTTTATATCTGTTTTCTCTTCACCTAAAAACAGTTCATTTAAATTAGAGAGCTGTAACTTAGCCCGTTTAAGTTAGAGGGCTGTAGCTCAGCCAATTTAAGTTAGAGGGCTTTATTTAACTCTCTCTCTCTCTCTCTCTCTCTCTCTCTCTTTCTCTTGGCATAGTCTGTTAGTTAGAGGGTTATGCCACTTTCTTTTTATTTTTTGATCCATTTAAGTTAGAGGGTCTAGTGTTTAAAAAATCTTTAGTATAGAGGGTTTTATTTAACTCTCTCTCTTTCTCTTGGCATAGTCTGTTAGTTAGAGGGTTGTGCCACTTTCTTTTTATTTTTGATCCATTTAAGTTAGAGGGTCTATTGTTTAAAAAAATCTTTAGTATGGATAATAATTTGTATTCTGTTTATTCTGTTTGTTCAGCATTTCCATTCTTATAAAAATGTCTGGCAAGGATTCCAAACCCATGGGGTTTAAAAAATGCGATGATTGTGGCAAGAAGAGGCCCCAAGTGATAAACACACACTTTGTGTTTATTGTCTCGGGGCTGTCCACCTCCAGGGGTCTTGCTCTATTTGCCACGGGTTTAATCACAGAGCGCTCCTGGAGAGGAAAAATAAGATCTGAAGTAGTTTACTAAATCTGGTCTTCAACCTGTGGGTCTTCAGATTTACATCGGATCCGACACAACCACATTTTCCAGCTATGGCTCTGAGCTCCATGCTCGTCCCCTTACCCATAATGCCCCCTGTCTCCCTTCTCCTCTCAGATCTCATTTGCCGCCTGAGAGTGAACAAGCGTTGTCGAGCTCCAGCATTTTTTTTTTTTTTCGTATTTGTGAGGTTGTATTTTCCTATTTTAAACTTTCTCTTGACTTTCTCTTCTCTTGAATTTTTCTGTACCTCCCCAGGGTTCTTCGTTTAGGAAAAAAAAAGGCTTTTCTTTCCTTTCTCCTCTTTCTCTTTCCCACGTGTGTGTGTGTGTGTGTGTGTGTGTGTGTGTGTGTGTGTGTGTGTGTGTGTGTGTGTGTGTGTGTGTGTTTCTGAGCCAGCTAAGGGGATGATGGATGCCCCGAACCTGGTTTCAGAAAGTGCACATGGTGCGGCCATAAACTTTCCCCGGCACATGGACACACTCTGTGTGTGGTCTGCTTGGGGGCTGAACACCTCCACTCCCCCTGTTCTATTTGCGCTGGGTTTAACCCCAGGGAACTTAAGGACAGGTGGAACAAATTGATCCTTAAGGGCATGTTGCCTTCTTCTACTGGGACTGTGGTCCCCTCTTCCCCTGCAGGGAAAGCAGAGGCTACTGCTTCTACTTCTTCTTCTTCCCTGGCCTCTGGGACTCACACTTCCACCAAGAGGTCTGGGGAAGGGGATCAGGTTAAGAAGGACCGGCCTCGCAAGCAATCCCCCGACCTCTTGTCGCAGGCCAGCCCACTGCCGAAAGTGAAGCCTGTATCCAGGCCTGTGACTCCTAGGCTCAAGTCCCCTAGGTTTTCACCTGAGCCTGAGGAACTACAAAGCCGGTCTCCTGCTAGGTTTTCCCACCAGCGGCACTTCTGTCCGATTTCGGTGGTGTCCTCCCGCTGCACTCAGAGCCTGTAGGAAGCAGAGATGGACAAGATGATACAGAGGTTTATCCGCACTCAGTTACAGATGGGGGTCTTGCCAGGGCCTTCTTCCTCCGGAGCTGGTACCCTGTACCTCGAAGCCTGCCAGTGCCTTGAGTTTGTCATATCCGACAGGATCGGATCCGAGTTCTCGGAGCCACAGCCTCAGGGTTGGATCCAAGGTGGTGTTTTCTGCTCTGAGCCTGTTGGAGAGGAGCATCCCTCTCAGCATCTCGGCTCCAGCAGGTTTGGCTCTGACTCCTCTGTCGGGCAAGGCGGAGCAGGTTCATCTTTTTCTGACCAGGAGGCATGTTCCCCCTCTGCATTCAACATGGTGGAGAGGGTTCTTGCGGGTCGAGACCTCAGACCATCTCATCCTCTGAATCTGTCCAGACCTCCCTGGCTCTGAGTGTGGTTCCAGCCATCTTGCCCTCTCAGGGACAGCCCATGCCCATAATGCCCCAGGTAGTTCCAGCTTTGGAACAGCCTGTTTGCGAGGCCTCCCTAGACAGTACCTCTGAGGACGTCCCCCATAAACATACATGTAAAAGGAGGCACTTGGACTCTCCACCAGAGTCCCTCATGGAGGACACGGACTTGGATGAAGTGGAAGGTTCCCCAAGGTCACCCCCCCAGGATGTCTCCTTTGGTGACATCATGGAGCTTTTTTCCAGAGGGGCGGTGGTCCACCCCAAATCCATCCTCTGATGAGTTTGTGTTTCTGGAGGTATTCGGCTGAGACCTATCTACCGCTTGTGTGTCCCCTCCTGCCGATCCAGTTGTAGAATTAATAACATCTAGGGCTTGGAAGGAGCCAGACACAGTAGAGCCAATACATAAGATTCTGGAGAAGGTTTTGAGTCCCATCTTGGACAAGCTTCACTGGCACAAGGGGTCCCCTGTAGATGCTATGATGGTGGTGGTGGGCATCAAGAAGGAGCTTGCCCAGGAGAGCTCCACGGTCCACCCTCCTGACTGAGAGTCAAGAGCAATGAATCACTTAGAGAAGCGAGTTTATGCTTTAGCGACCTTCTTTGTGAGGACACTGAACTATATGGTGCACGTCATCCAACTCCAGAGAGATCTTGTCAAGGAAATCATGGAGTCGACCCCAGGGTCCATATTGGCAGAGGACAGGAAGATGTTCAATGCATGAATGGCCACCCTAAAAGCAGTAGCCAACACGTCCATGCATTTGCTCCCCCATGCCATGGAGGGAGCCACATGGGCAGTGGAGACAGGCGTTGCCATCAGATGTCACACCTGGCTCTGCTTATGTCAATTCTCAGAGCCCTTCAAGGTGTCCTTTACCAACACTCCTTACGATAGTTCTTCCCTGTTTGGGAAGACGGTCAGAGAGACTTTGGTCCAGAGCGAGAAGGATGGGAAGACACTGTCTGCTGTCGGGATCTGCTTCTCCCCACCTCAAAGGTCCTTTTCCAGGAACCAACGAGGCCCAAAGAAGATGTGGTTCCACAAGTCTCAGTCATTTTCCTGGGATGCTCAGGGCTCGCCTTCCCCAGAGGCAGAGGGGGATTTGACAGACACTGCCCTAGAAGCAGAGGGGGTCCTGAGAATTTTGGGTCCCAAGAACTCTTCTCGGATAGACCCAAGCAGCAGCCCTGAGGGGTTGCCCGACTGTTCATCTCTGGAGGGAGTCGGGGGTCATTTGTCGCTAGACCCTTTAGCATGGGAGCCCATAACAACAGATCAATGGGTGTTACGCATCATATCCAGAGGATATTCCGTTCTGTTCCAAGAACCTCCCCCATCCAGCAGAGCCCTCCTGGACATCCCACCCATGCAGCAGGCGGAGACAGCAGTACAAATAGATTTACTGCTAAGAAAAAGAGTCATCTAACCGGTCCCCCTAGACAAGTCCGGATCTAGAGTTTATTCCAGATTTTTTTTAGTGCCGAAAAAGATGGGGGACCTCAGACCAATCTTGGATCTGTCCAAATTGAACCTGTGTGTAACCAAATTCTGGATGGCCACGATTCAATCTATCCTGTCCTATCTGCAAGCCAGAAACTGGATGTGCTCGATTGATCTCCTAGACGTGTACTATCACATCAAGATGGACAGGCGCTCCTGGAGGTTCCTTCACTTCTGGCTGTTAGCCAATCATTATTAATTATGAGCCCTTCCTTTTGGTCTCACCACAGCCCCCCCGGGTGTTCATCAAGGTAATGGCAGTAGTAGCAGCTCACCTGAAACATCAGGGTATTCATGTCTTTCCATACCTGGAAGATTGGCTCTTTACTGCCCCTTTAGAGCATCTATTTTGTCATGCCAGGGACTCCTTCCTTCTGCTAGCCAACAAGTTGGGCATCACAATCCATATGAACAAATCTGCTCTACTCCCGGTTTAGGTTTTGGATTTCATCAGGGCACGGCTGGACACATTACAAATGAAGGTGTTCATTACGTCAGACAAAATACACAGTCTGAGGTTACAGGTCTTACACATTCATCAGACCCATTTACCGACAGCTGAGACAGTGTTAAGAACATTGAGGTCTATGGCAGCCACGATCAATATTCTTCCGATGGCGCGTCTTCATATGAGAGTGTTGCAATGGACACTTGCGGTTTAGTGGTCCCTGTTAGACTTCCCTTTGTCCTTTCCAGTGAGAATCTCAAGAGCATGCAGGGACTCCCTTTGGTGTTGGATTCAGTCCCCAAATCCCCTCAAGGGATGCTCGTTCCAACCTGCCTTTTCCAAGACCATGGTGACCATGGACACCTCCCTACTAGGGTGGGGGGCACTGCTCAGGAAGGACAGTCCAAGGCATGTGGTCCCCCTCTGAGACCTATCTGCACATTAGTGTTCTAGAGATGAGAGCGGTTCTTCTTGCATTGCAGGCCCTTTATGTTCATCTTCCTCTAGGAACGATTGCAATTCAGGCGGACAATATGTCAGTGGTAACAACAAACAAGAGAGAACCAGATCTTATCCCCTGTGTCGAGAAGCCATGAGAGTGTGGGAATGGGTAATTTCCATAAGCCTTATTCTGGTGGCAATGCACATTCCAGGACTGTCCAACATTCTAGTGGACAGGCTCAGCAGATCTGTCCTGATGCCTTATGAGTGGTCTCTGAAGCCTTCAGTACTGGAACAGATCTTTCTAGAGCGGGGTCATCCTTGCTGCGATCTCTTCGCATCTCCTTCCAACGCGAAATGCAGTGAGTTTTTGCTCTGAACCCTCCATCGGGGGAAACCCCCAGAGATGCTCTGATTCATGCTTGGCCTCCCGATCTTCTTTATGTATATCCTTTTCTTCTCCTTATGTTGATGTTTCTGCAGAAAGCCCGAAGGCTGTGATCCTCATTGTCCCATTCTGGCCTCGACAGGTTTGGTTTCCCCTACTTGGGTCTCATCTAGTTATTCCACCATGGACTTTAGATTTATTTATTTATTATTTATTTAAATTTGTTGACCGGGAGTGTCTGGCTGGACGTGGGTCCATTTTCAGTGGAGGCCCGGGGAGAAAAGCTCCACAGTAAAATAAACAGACAGTAGTTACATTGGATTACATAGCGATTAGCAATTTAACATAGAAATTACTTACAACATATTTACAGATGAGGAACATAGTACATCAGTAGACAACTAGAATCTTTATTTGTGAAGTACATAACAGGCATTAACAAATGTAACAATGAGAAGTTCCTGCTGTATAATAAGTACTAGACTTATGAGCATCTGAGCTTGCTATCATCAAGGTAATTAGTGGAGGTGAAAGAAAGGTAGTAGTTGGATGGGGTGGATGATATTAGAGTGGGAGTTGCAAGGGCATCCGGTTCCGGATCTTCTTTCACATCCCTCGGGGATCCCACACCCAAACCTGGACAGTCTGAAGCTCACTGCTTAGCTGCTTCAGTTCCCGTGATTATTAGGACTCCTGGTTTGTCATCCTCTGTTAAGTCCATTCTGCTAGCGGCTCACAAATTTTCTACCAGAAAAGTGTATCGTAGTAAATAGAAATTTTTCTCTATGTGGGCCACTCAGCAGTCCCTGGATCCTTTTACTGCACCTCTTTCGGCAGTCTTACATTTTCTGGCTAGCATTTTTCGACAGGGCACCAGTTCCTCTATGGTTAAAGTCAAACTTGCAGCCATTTCTAACTTTCATGTGGGGATAAATATGTCTTCATTGGCTTCCTCTAAACTTTGTAAGACTTTTCTTAAAGGTACTTTTCTTCTTAGACCCCTGGTAAAGGATCCTATCCTGCTGTGGGACCTTACCTTACTGTTGCATGCATTGGTTTCTCCCCCTTTGAGCCTGTGGCTTCAATGGCATTGCAATTGTTGACCTGGAAAACTGCCTTCTTCATCACCATCACTTCCACCAGAAGGGTGTCCGAGCTTCAGGCTCTTTCAGTCAAAATGCCCTACATGATTTTTCATAAAGATAGGATATCACTACACACTAACCTGTCCTTTCTTCCTAAGGTAGCTTCAGAATCCAATATTAATCAAACTGTTAACTTGCCAGTCTTTTTTCCTAACTACAGGAATAAAGGGGAGTATAGGTTACATTTATTGGATGTGCATAGAAAATTGAGGTTTTACCTACACAAGACTAAACCCTTCCGCAAATCTGACCAACTTTTTGTGTCCTATGCCAAACCTTTGTTCGGTAAACTGGTATCGAAAGTAACAGTTGCTCAGTGGATTTCACAATGCATTGGCCGAGACTATTTGGAGAGAGGTCTGTCTCTGCCAGGAGAAGTGAAAGCTCATTCGACCTGATCTATGGCTACGTCCACATTTTTTTTTGGTCTAGGGTATCTTTGGATGACATATTTTGCATTATAAATTAGACATTGTCTCTAGGAGTAGAGCATCCTTTGGTTCTGCGGTGCTTCGGAACATCCTTCCATGAGCGCCACTCAAGAGTTTGGTACCTGGGGACGGTGTCCCACAGGTTGAAGATCAAATGAAGTAAACTACATCAGATAAAGAGGTTATGTACTCACCATAACATTTCATCTGAGTAGTTGTACTTCATTTGTCTTCAACCATCCCCCCCTCCTTCCCCCCAGCCTTATCATTCAAATTATGATATGTCTTCTTATCAGATGGTTATTGTTGGGATCTTTGGTCCTGCCCAGGTTAAGGGTTTTTTGTTTTGGTTATCTTGGTGATAAGCTGTCATTGGGTCGGGTGTCTGATACATGTTAGGCAGCAATCTTAATCTGAGGGGAGAAGGGAGACAGGGAATGCGTTATGGGTAAGGAGAGGAGCATGGAGCTTGGAGCCATAGCTGGAAAATGCGTCTGTGTCAGATCTGATGTGAAGACCCACAGGTTGAAGACAAATGAAGTACAACTACTCATATGAATGTTATGGTGAGTACTTAATTTCTTTTTGATTTTGAAAGGGCTTCTAAAAACCCCCTTCTCAGAGTCACTGGAAAAAGGTCCGGGTTCAGCCAAAACAGATAAGTCTCCCTCTTGTAAATCAGACAGATCAGACAAATCTGGGAAGATGTCTTCCCCTTCTACTTCATTGGAGTCAATGAAAAAGTACCAAAGTTGACTTCTTCGCATCCAAAAAGTTCCAGATCGGAGAAGCCTTCAGCTCCAACACTCTCTATTTCGGTGCTGGTTAAATTTGAGATACAGAGCCGGACTCCAGATCTCCCCTACATTAAGTCACCCATACTAAAATGATCTAACTCTCCAACCTCCTTAACTCGGTCCTCTAGGAGTGTATCCAATGATGATGTGGATCGGGTGGTACAGAGGCTTTTGAAGACACCGGCGCTGGCCAGGTTGCTGATGGATCCAACCCTGAGGGCTTTGGATCCTACAATACCCACCCCATCCACCTGTATTCCTCCTCAGATCCAGCCCCTTGCTTCAGAGCTGGAAAGTCCAGTAGTGGAATTGGTGGAACTTTCGTATCCGAGACTCACCTTGGGTACTACGGATCCAACCACGGCTCTGACGTCATCGGCTCCATCTGAGCTGGAGGAGTCTAGGAGCCAACACTCTTCAGTCGGGTCAGGAGGGGCGAGTTGGACCGGACAGTTGTCGGATACGACTTTGCCTCTTGGGGCCTCAGCTCGGATGAGTTTGGCTCCTACCTCAGCCTCAGGTCCATCATCTCTGGCTCAGAGGGATCCATCAGTTTCCTCAAATCCCGGGATATTCTCAGATCAGGTATGGGTTTCCTTTGAGGTAATGAGGAAAGTACTGTCTCCACAGACAGGTTCACTACCTTCTATGGACATTCCTCCCCCTAAGACTTCAGTGCCTGCTTCTGTATGATCCACTTATGTCTGTGGTGGCTCGAAAGGCTTGGTCAGCTCTGGATACAGTGGAACCAACTCCGAGGAGACCTGGAAAATTCATCTCAGCACCCCAGGATAAGCAGTTCCTTACCAAAGGTGTTCCTGTTGATGCCATGGTGGTAACAGCAGCCACCAAAAAAAAGTTAGTGGAGACATCTTCATCTGTCCATCCTCCTAACAAGGAGTCTAGGTCCATGGACAGATACGGGAAGCGAATGTTCACTTCAGCGACCTTTTCTATGAGGTCACTGAACTACTTATGTCATTTTACCCGTTTTCAGAGGGATCTCCTTAAAGAGTTCGGAGATACCATTCAAGATCCATCAGCTGAGGGGGCTCAAGCTAAAGTAGCTTCCCAGCTGGTGATGCTTAATTCTGTACTTAACTCCTCTATGAGGCTCATTTCCTATGCAGCCGATGGTGCGAGTAGCGCCGCAGGTATGGGTGTGGCCCCTAGGAGGTATGCATGGATGTGGCTGTGTAATTTTGCGGAACCCTTTCAAGCATCATTCACCAACACCCCCTTTGATGGTTCCTTTCTCTTTGGACCACAGGTGAAAGACAATTTGACTAGGTGTGAGCAAGAAGGCAAGACTCTCTCTGCCATGGGAGTCCGTTTTTCCACTCCTTCTAGACCATACCCTAAAGGTCAAAAGAGTGGCAAAATGTGGTTCCAGAAATCCCAGGGAGCCTTGCCTGACACATGTGACACATGTAGCAAATTTTCCTCCAGGAGCAGAGGGGGAAACAATAACAACAGACACCGCCCTCATGGCAGAGGGGGTCTGCAGAACCAGGGCAACAGAGAATCCTTCTCTGATAAGCCCTTTCAGCATCCCTGAAGGGTTGCCCGGCTGCTCACCTCTGGAGGCAGTTGGGGAAGACTTTCACTGTACCCAAAAGCCTGGCAAAATTTGCCACAAGACAGATGGGTACGGCCCATTATATCCAGAGGTTACAAAATTCCTTTCTGTCAACCCCCTTACTGTCAAGGAAATCCCTTCCAGATGTTCTACCCAATCTGAAGGACCAAGCAGTAATAGAAGTTACAAAACTGCTAGAAAAAAAGAGTCATCCAGGAAGTCCCGGCAGACCAGCATGGATCCGGAACTTACTCAAGGTTCTTTTTGGTACCAAAAAAGACAGGGGACTGGAGATCGATTCTGGATCTCAGAAGACTAAACAGGTCTGTACAAAGAACAAAGTTTCAGATGGTCACGCTACAGTCCATTCTACCCTTTCTGGGTGAGGACAATTGGATGTGCTCAATAGATCTTCAAGACGCGTACTACCACATCAAGATGGACAGGTGCTCCAGGAGATTTTTTCGCTTCCGGCTAGGAGCCAGTCATTACCATTTCAGAGCTCTGCCCTTTGGTCTCACCACAGCCCCCAGGGTGTTCACCAAATGTATGGCAGTGGTCATGGCTCACCTGAGACGTCGAGGATTCCAGGTGTTTCCTTATCTAGACGATTGGCTCCTCACAGCTACTACCAGGCATCAGCTTCTACAAGCCAGGGACTACACAATCACAATCTGCTCCCAGCTAGGCATTACAATAAACTTAAAAAAATCTGCCTTGTTGCCCTGTCAATCTATCACCTACATAGGAGCAGACTTGGGCACAAGAAACATATCCGCAAGGCTACCGCTAGAAAGGGTGTCTACAATTCGTCAACAAGTACAAATTCTAATGCAGAGCAAAAGAATCCAGGTCAGGTTTGTCCTTCAAACTCTGGGTTCCATGGCAGCTGCCATTCTTCTAATCCCACTGGCCTGCTTTCACATGAGGATCCTTCAGTGTCTTCTGTTCACACAGTGGTCTTTCCGACAGCTGCCCATGTCCCACATGATCATGATTACAGAAGCATGCAAAAAGCACCTTTCCTGATGGATGGTCTCCCCACTAGTGTCTCAGGGTGGACCCTTCATTCAGCCCCCTCCGGTAGCCACAGTGACCACAGACACCTCCCTGATAGGGTGGGGGTGGGGCATTATCAGGGCAGGACAGTCCAAGGCACTTGGCAGCCTCACGAGTACCATCTGCACATAAACATCCTAGAAATGAGAGCCATGCTCCTAGCATTGCAAGCCCTCCAGGACTCTATTCCTTCTGGGACCATTGCAATTCAAACAGACAACATGTCAGTGGTGTGGTACATCAACAAGCAGGGCGCAACCAGGTCCTACCCCCTGTGTTGAGAAGCACTCAGACTGTGGCAGTGGGCGATTTCCTCTCAACGTTTTCTGATTGTGACGCACATCCCTGGGAGGTCCAACGTCATAGCGGACAGGCTCAGCAGAGCTATCCTCATGCCTCACGAGTGACCTCTGAATCAGGAAGTTGCGGATCTTATCTTTTACAAATGGTGACAGCCTTGCTGCAATCTTTTTGCCACCCCCTTCAACAGCAAATGCAGCAACTACTTCTCCCTTCTTCCGCTTCCAGGTCACATACCCAGAGACACTCTAATCCACAATTGGCCTCAGGGACTTCTTTATGCCTTTCCTCCATTTCCCCTGATACCGAAACTCATACAGAAAGCAATATTGCTGGGTTGCAAAATGATCATCATTGCCCCCTACTGGCCTTGACAGATATGATTCCCGTTCCTGCACCACTACCTTCTCGATCAGCCTTGGACCCTGGACTCGTTTCCAGATCTACTAATTCATCAATCAGGCGGATTGCATCAATCCCTCCAAACTCTCCAGCTCACAGCTTGGTTGCTCCACTTCCAACCTTAGCCAGGCTTCCCAGCATTTCCCCAGCTGTACGTGAGATTATTGTCTCCTCTCACAAGTCCACAACCAAAAAAACTTATGCTAGTGAATAGAAACATTTTTCTTGTTGGGCAGAGGCTATTAACGTAGATCCCTTTTCAGCCCCAGTCCAAGAAATTCTGGAATTCCTAGCACAACTTTTTAATTCCGGGTCCGCTTCAGCAACAATCAGGGTTCAATTAGCGACCATTTCTAACTTTCATGTTGGTTTGTCATATTCAAACATTATGTCTCATAAGCTCTGTAAAGCTTTCTTGAGGGGGGCCACTGTCCTTAGGCCTCCAGTGAGAGATCCCCCTCCTCCTTGGGACCTTAATTTGGTACTAACTTTCTTAACTCTGCCCCCCTTTGAACCAGCAGCATCCTGCTCCATTAAGTTTCTATCTTGGAAGACACTCTTTCTGGTAGCTATTACTTCAGCCAGACGCGTCTCTGAACTTCAGGCTCCTCTTGGTCCTGCAGAGTGGTGCTAGCAGCAGAGAGGCTAAAAGAGCGACTGCTAACCTGATAAAAGTGTTTTTTTTTTCCTGCTACTACCTGGGCGACTGTCTGATCTAGCTAAACTGCAAGTATTTCTGCTTCTTGAACTGTTTTAAACTGTTTAAAGTTGTTTTTGCACCTGCACTTTTAAAGTTTGTCCTGTTTGTTGCATATACCTGTTGAGGCTGCACACACAAGTACGCTAGCCTGTGTTACATATTTATTGCATTTTCCTGCTGTTTGTTGCAAAAAAGAAAAAAAACAAAAAAATGATCCTTGTTTCCTATCTTTCCTGACCTAGAGTAGTCCAAATACAGGCTTTGCTGTATTCTGGACTTTTGGAAAGTTCCTGTGTTGCCCATTTCCTTTCTTGGATAAAAGGAGGCTTCTTTGTTCACCAGTGGCAGTGGTGAGCTTAGAGCAGCCTATCTATCCCTGGAAGAGTGTTCCCAGCACAAGAGTCTGGTAGTCTATTGGCCATTTTGGGCCAATTTCTAGCTCTTTCAAGTCCCTCTGTATAAAACCCGCTTTGGCGCGGCTTTGCGTGATTTTGCTCATAGCGTAGCATTGGGCAGCTCCGCTTAATTGGGTTTAAACCATTCTCGGCTCCACAAAGTCTGCTCTTCACTTTTTCCCTTAGAACAGATCTAGTTCTCATAATAAACACCCTATTCCTACTCTAAAGCCTGGCACTTGCTCACTAAAGCAATTATATAAGTCAGCACTAAAAAATTAAAAGCACTACACCCTCACAAACTCCCCTTGAGTACCTTGTTCCCCACTGGCCCTTTTTTCAATTATAAAGGAATTCCCAATACTATTCTAGCATGTCCAAATGTCAGTTGTCAATCTCCTCTCCGGTCCAGCTGGTGAATCTGGGAATCCTGAGGCAATGTTACAACTGCCTCATGTACACGGACAACCCTCTCCTCCTCCCAACAAATTCCAACACATGTGAGAGATGCAACCATATAGCCAAACTGGAGGCTAAGCTCTCTCAACTCAGTACTGGTGTAACCAGTCAGGAGGAGAAGGAAACCACACTCACTACAATTCCAGTCTCACACAGACCTACCACATGAGCAAACCAAACACATAAACACACAAAAACATACTCAGAGGCTCTAAATAAAAATCTGCCTAAGCAGCAGAGACCTCCAAAGCAGACACCCAAACAACCGCTACCCCAAAACAAAACACATGCAACACATAGCTCACAAAGCCAGTGTGCCAAATAGTCACAGCCCTTAAGGCTAAACAACACACCTGATACACTTGTAATAGGTGACTCTATCGTCAGGCACACTGACGTCCCGCTCACCAGGCTGAACAAGGAGACTGTCATGGTGAGCTGCCTGTCGGGCGCTAGGATCCGCCACATAACACAAGCACTCAGGTCACTCCAAGGCAAGTACAAATATGACTCAGTCATTGTCCATGCTGGTGTGAATGACCTGAGACGTTCCTCCCTGGACTACATGAAAAGAGACATAGAGGAACTCTCTGAGCATGTAGCCCAGGCCGGTATGACCCTGACCTTGAGTAGCATCTTACCCTCACGAAGAATGATGCCACAATATGAAGACAAGATGATCAATTTTACCAATTGGCTTAAGTATTGGTGTCATTCAAAGGGGATCCAGTGCCTGTCAGCCTGGGATGACATGCTCCACAAGCCATGATGCTTCGCTAGGGATGGCTTGCACCTGTCACCCCTGGGCTTTCTGATATTGGCCAAGGCTCTTGCCACCCCCATAGTGCCTTTTTTAGGCAAGGCTCAAAAGACAAACCCACCTCCATAGGTATCACAAGGGATAAGAAACTAAGAGTAATGCTACTCAACGCCATAAGTCTAAACCTCAAGATGCACGCACTTGAAACTCTCCTTAGCATGGAGAACATCAATATCTGTGTAGTAACAGAAACCTGGTTCAAAGATCCCGAGAGCACCCCAGCACTACCAGGTTATACCTCATACCATGCTTTTCGGCCCCAAAACTTGGACCGAACCACAAAAGGAGGGGGAGTATAAATATTTGTCAAAGATACCCACACCTCCAGGTTGGTGGCATCAGAGACTATACATGTGCAACTAACAGTGGGTAAAACTGCCTTCCAGTTTATAGCCTGCTACAGACCACCCTCCCAAACCCAGGAACCCCACTCGGCCTTCCTGAGAACACTGGAAAATATGAAGGTCTCTCCAAACACCATTATACTGGGCGACTTCAACTACCCAAACATAGACTGGGAGCATTACTCTAGCTCCAACACCCTAGCCCAAAGGTTCCTAGAATTTATAAACTCAAATGCTATGGAACAACTAGTTACCACTCCCACAAGAGGGGAAAACATACTGGACCTGATCATCACCAGCATGGGGGCTCTATGCTCCAGACCAGAAGTGTATCCCTCACTGGTAAGATCAGACCATAAACTAATCTCACTGGATATTCACATCCCGACCCCACCCCCTGCCCATAAAACCACAGTGAAAAACTTCTCAAAAGCAAATTTCACACTCCTCAAAACCAAGGTGGAATCCTTCAAAGCCCCCGGGCCTGTGGAAAATACAGCCCAGACCGCAGAATCCTTTATAAATGCATTCTATGAACACCTTCAGGAATGCATGGATCATGCAATCCCAAATAAAACCAAGACCCAATCCTCCAAAGGCAGGCGTCCTGTCTGGTGGACCCCAGCCATAAACAAACTATACAATAGAAGGAGGAAGCTACTATATGATAGAGCAAAATCCCAAAAAGGGAAGGCATCTCTGATCAGTATTAGCAAAAAACTATGGGCACTCATAAAATCATCTAAGGCCAGCTTCGAGAGAAAAATTGCACAGGACACTAAGGATAATCACAAGGCTTTCTTTAGTTATGTTAGGAACCTGGGTAAGAATTCCCAGATATGCTCAGAATTAGTCCAAAATGACAAAAAATACACCGAACCCACAGACATTGCCAACATCCTAGCTGACAGGTTCAGCGCAAACACCCCCCCCCCACCAAAAGGGCAAATATCTATCCCAGCAGAGTGCTGCCCCCCTGACATCTCAGATGCTCAGGTAAGAGCCGCCCTCTCCAAAGCAAAAAACACAGCATCAATGGGACCAGACGGTGTCCCAGGCTGCGTCCTACATGAACTCCAAGAAGAGCTAAACCCAAACATAAAACTACTGTTCAATCTCAGCCTTACTACAGGATATGTACCCAAAGAGTGGCGTACAGCAACAGTGGTCCCTCTCCACAAAGGTGGTGCCTCAACGCATCCTGGAAACTATCACCCCATAAGCCTGACTAGCTTGGTCTGCAAAGCTATGGAAAGGATCATCATGGACCTCATAAATAAAGATATCAGGGACCTACAGACACTGGATCCTACCCAGTTTGGCTTTGTTAAGGGCAGATCCTGCCTCTAAAACCTGGTCGATTTCTTTGAAACAGTCACCAAGGCCATTGACGAGGGGAAGGTGGTCCACACAGCCTACCTGGACCTCGCAAAGGCCTTTGATACAATATCCCACTCGGGCATTATAGATAAGCTCACCAGCTTAAATATAAACCCCTATGTCACTAGATGGGTTGAAAACTGGCTCAAGGACAGAACCCACATGGTTAGAATTGCTGGAGCCATGTCAGACTCCAAACCAGTTACAAGTGGTGTCCCACAAGGCTCAGTCCTCGGACCTCTCTTGTTTGGTATATATTTCTCGGAGGTACAGGCCAACACGGAAGAACTGTGGCTGACCAAGTTCGTAGATGACTGCAAACTAGGCGCCATAATCGACTCTCCAGCCGACACAAGCATCCTACAAAAGGGCCTCATAGAAACAGACAACTGTTGCCAGTGCCATGGCCTCAAGCTAAATGTCAAAAAGTGTATAGTCATCCCCTTTGGCAAAAACAAAGTGCCCACAATTTACCACATAGGTTGTAATCCATTAAGTACGGAAGAAGTAATTAGGGACCTGGGGACCCAAGTTGATAGCAATCTCTCATTTGAAAACCACGTAGCCAAAGTGGTCAGAAAAACATTTTATATAGCCCACCTAATCATGAAGGGATTCACATCTAAATCAGGGGAGGTCATCATGCCTCTTTACTCATCCCTCATCAGGCCCATAATTGAGTACAATGCCCCTTTTGGGATGTACCTTACCAGACACCTGCAGCAACTGGAAAGACCCCAAAAGTACCTCACCAAGAGGATCAAAGGGCTCAAACAGATGCCGTATGTTGCCCGGTTAAAGAAACTCCAGCTCTACTCAATGGCATACCACCTGCTCAGAGGCGATCTGTGCCTGACGTATAAAGCCATGTCCAACCCGGAATTAACGGACATGCTGCACCTCAGAAAATCCAAATCCCATCGAGCTATGCGCTCGAGAGACTTGAACCTCAGCAGTGAAATAAATAGGACATGCTGTAGGGACAGATTCATAACCCAGAGGCTCCCTTCACTCTGGAATAAAATCCCAGTCCAGGTTAGGCAGAGTCCCTCATTGACTCTCTTCAAGAGGAATCTTGATGAGTGGATGGGAGATTGTAGGTTTACCATGGGTATCACTTCTGTGTCACTGTTAGACAGAGGCACAGTATACTAACCTCGAAAAAGGGCATAGCAAAATTCATTTAAAATGGGTGGCGAAAGTCAAATACACTCTGGCTAGGCTTATAAATGCCCTAGGACAGATAGCCTAGTATGAACCTATGAACCTATGTGTTCGTCCTCTATACTTGGTTTTTTCATAAGGACAGAGTTGCTCTGAGGACTAATCCTTCATTTCTTCTGAAAGTCTGCTCAGAAAATAATTTAAACCAATCTACAGACATTCCTGTGTTTTTCCCTAACCACACCAACAAGGCAGAGTACAAATTACACCAATTGGATGTTCATAGACAATTGTGTTTTTACCTGCATAGGACTAAGGAAATAAGGAAGTCGGACCAACTATTCCTTTCCTATGCTCTAGGCAAACAAAGTCTCCCAATTTCCAAGGTGACCTTATCCAGGTGGTTGTCTCACACTATTACTTTCATCTATCACTTAAGGAACAAAGAGTTACCTATCAGACTGAAAGGTCATTCTATTAGGGCCTTGGCCACCTCTGTAGCCTTCCAATCTAGGTTGCCCATGGCTTCTATTTGTGCGGCTGCTATGTGGGCAAATCCTCATACCTTTATTTCTCATTATAAGCTAGATATGGTCTCCAGGAGCAAAGCTGACTTTGGTTCCACCGTTCTGAAGAGTCTGTTCCAATGAGACACCCAGGATTGTAGGTGCTAGGGACACTGTCCCAACCAGCAAGAACAAAGGCGAGATAGACAACTTAACATAAAGAAGTTATGTACCTACCATAATGTTTCATGTTAGTTGTCTTCATTTCACCTTCTTTCTTGCGTCCCACCCTCCATCCACCTGTCCTACTGGACTGAGAGTAGTTCTGGTTTCACTGGCTGAGTGTTCTCTGGTTTGTTTCCTCTACTGACTTAGATAGTATAACAGGTATACTCAACCTATTTGTTTTGGACAGGTTTATTCTCTGGCTATGTCTGGGGTTAGCTATTTAAACAAGATCTGGGTAGCTATCGCTAGGCATCATGGGATAAGGGCTAGCCTCAAGCCAGTAAACAGCTCTCGAGCTATAGAAGATGGCCGAGTCGGAGCCGAGGATCGGCTCCGATCCCAACCAGTAAGAAAGAAGGCGAGATGAAGACAACTAACATGGAACATTATGGTAGGTACATAACTTCTTTTTATGATCCCCCTAGCATGTCTGCACATGAGAATTCTTCAAAGGTTGCTATCCACTCAGTGGTCAATGCAAGATCTGCCAGTGTCTCACAAAATAATAATAACAGAAACTTGCAAGAAGGATCTTCACTGGTGGCTTTACTCCACTCAAGCGACTCTAGGTCGGCTGTTCATATTCCCCCAACCAGTGGCCACAGTGACCACGGATGCCTCTCAGAAATGGTAGTGGGGGGTTATCTAAGAAAAACAGTCCAAGGCACCTGGCAGGATCACGAGGCACACTTGCACATTGGTGTCCTAGAGATGAGTGCGGTGCTTTAAGCATTGTAAGCATTCCATGACTCTCTCCCACTAGGAATTATTGCATTCCAAACAGACATGTCAGTTGAATGGTACATAAACAAACAAGGAGGGACCAGATCTTATCCCCTTTGTCGAGAGTCCCTGAGGGTATGTCAGTGGGCAACCTCCTCTCAACATTTTCTGATAGTAACGCACATCATGGGGAAATCCATCGTGATAGCAGACAGACTCAGCAGAGCGATTCTGATGCCCCACGAGTGGTCCCTAAAATAGGAAGTAGCAGAAAAGATTTTCCAAAAATGAGGCCAACCTTGCTGCGGCCTTTTTGCGACATCCATGAATGCCAAATGCAGCAGCTGCTTTGCCCTTATCTCCCCTCTGGGGGAGTCACCAAGGGATGCACTTGTTCATGATTGGCCCCTGGGCCTCCTCTATGCCTTTCCTTCTTTTCCACTAATTCCCAAAGTACTACAGAAAGCCATTTGCTTGGGAATGTACTTGATACTCATTGTTTCATACTGGCCTTGTCAAATCTGGTTCTCTTTCCTGTGGCCTCATCTTCAGGAGGAGCCATGGATTCTGGACCCAGTTCCAGACCTTCTGACTCATGCATCAGGAACGCTCCATCCATTCCTTCAGACCCTCAAGCTGATAGCTTGGCTACTCCAATTCCAACAATAGCCAAGGTTTCCAAACCTCTCCTCTCCAGTTAAACACATTCTAATCTCTTCTCATAAGGCTTCAACAAGGAAGATATATAAAAGTAAATGTAAAAGATTCTCCTTATGGGCTATTCATAACCACATCAACCCCTTTTCAGCTCCAGTCAGTTTCATTCTGGATTTCCTAGCAAAACTGTTCAATGATGGTGCTGCTGCAGCTACTATTAGAGTTCATCTAGCAGTGATTTCCAGTTTTCATTTAGAGATTCTGGCTCCAACATAATGTCTCATAGACTATACAAAGCTTTTCTTAAGGGTACCTTGTTATTAAGACCACCTATTAGAGACCCTCCAACACCACAGGCTTAAATTTCATCCTATCCTGCATAGTATTTCCTCTTTTTGAGCCAGCAATATCTTGCAAACTAAAATTTTTTACCTGGAGAACAATTTTCTTGATAACAATCACCTCTGCTAGAATGCTGTCAGAGTTGCAAACTTTGTCAATAAAGCCTCCATACTTGCTTTCCCATAGAGACAGGGTGTCCTTGTGAACAAACCCACCCTTTTTACCCAGAGTAGCTTCAGAGTCAAATTTGAACCAAACTATAGAATTACCAGTTTTCTTCCCAAATTATGAGAACAAGGCAGAATACATGTTAAATCAACTAGATGTACACAATTACATTTTTACTTACACAAAACTGTAGAATTCCGAAAATCTGATCAGTTATTTGTATCTTTTTCAGATTCAAAGAAAGGTTCCCCTGTCTCTAAAATTCCACTTTCTAAATGGCTTACAGACTGTATAACCTTTATCTATAAATCTCAAAATGAAGTTCTTCCAGAAAGAGTTAAATCCCATTCTACAAGAGTCATTGCAACCTCCTCAGCCTTTCTGGCTAAGTTACCAATTGACACCATTTGTGCTGCAGCAAGGTGGGCTAAACCACATACCTTTATCACTCATTACAAAGTTGATTTAGTCTCCAGGAAGAGGGCCTCTTTTGGTTCCACGATTCTGGGGAATATTCTCCCTTTAGCCACCAGAGACTCAGTGTGCTAGGGACATTGTCCCAAAATAGTAAGAATGAAGGCGAGATAGGACAACAACATATAAACAAGTTATGTACTCACCATAACATTCCATGTGTGTTGTCCATCTTCGCCTTCATTCTTACATCCCACCCTCCTTACTCCCTTCCCTTCTTTACTCCTAAAAGACCAAGTCTATAGAATTGGATTACTTTTACCTCTGACCTTCATCAGTCTCTAGTTATTTCATGGAAGTACTCATAGCCTGATATTTAGGGAAAACAAGATCTGGAGAGGTTTCTGTTGCATGCTGGGATAGGGATTTAGCCATGAGCTGGCAGAGAGCCTCGAGCTTGAAAATAAAGGTCGAGATGGATCCGAGGATCGGATCTAAACCCAGCCTAGTAAGAATTAAGGTGAAGATGGACAACACATATGGAACATTATGGTGAGTATATAACTTCTTTTTTCTTCTCATCTCCATTTACACTTATGTTGCCTTTTTGCAACATGTTTTTTTTTTTCATAAAAAAAAAAAAAAAACTGTAGTGCAAAAACAACTAAATACATTTTCAGGTAAAAAAAAAAACACCCCATATTAACTTAGAACAATGTGAAGTCTTATCAGTAATTGACTGTTTGCTATTTAATTCTTCAGCAGCATTTCTTTCCAGTATTTAAAACTGCAGGGGAGTACCATTCTGCACAAGTTCATTCACATTTAGACATATGCACACATTTATATTTCTTTCACAATAAAAAGCAAGGGAACTGTCTCACAGCCAAGACATGTTGAGATATGTGTATGCCTTGAAGCATTATTTAGGGTGAAGGTAGAAATCTTAAATAAGTGCAGGGTTGCACTCACTGATGCATCAGCATCAACACTGTAGAGTCATTTCTTTTCAAAAATTCAGAACCATGACATTATAATCTGATGACACTTAAAACATAAGAAATTTTATCATACATATACACACTGCAGAAATTGTTCTTAATTTATACCCGGTCTTGGTAGAATGAGGATCTCTGCACTACTACCTGTAGTGTAACAAAAATATACATACTTACATATATTCGTACATACATATATACAATTTAAACATTCAGTTGAATATTGACTGAATCTGCTAAGACTTGCTAGCATATATTTGGTATCCTTAAGCTATCCTTATCTTTCATATGTAATATCACCTGAATGTTTTTCTTTTGCTATTTTTTTATTATTTGCTTTCTCATCTACATTTCTCTCAGAGCAAAACATGCTTACTCTAGAAGAGCAATTACACTATACCAGTGCCACCAAAAGGACCCCCCTCTATACTTTTAAAGAAAATTGTCTTGCTACCTTACTGAAGGGGTCCCATTGGTGTCTGCATCTTCTGAGTCCTCACATGGAAACCAAGTACTATTGTTGAAACAATATTAAGAAACAACACTCTGACACTATAAGAAAAGTGGGTGACATTTTTATTTCTCTAATGTCCAACAGTTTTATCTACTATATTTCTTATATCAATCTTTAAAATTCATTTTATCAGTACTTTTTTTTTGCAAAAAGGAAAGCATAATGGCAAAAGTCTTAAGCTGTCAGTTTGAAAGAACATTTAATTTGCAGTCTGAATGTTTGACTTTTTATCACCAATTGTTAACAGGTTGGGCTTATTTTAAGATTTTCTGATTATTTCAAATATGCCACTTAATTTTAATTGACTATTCATATTTTTTTTCTAAAAAGTGATTTAAATTTTATTTTTTGCATCAGTTATTTTTGATGTAATCAACCCTGGTCATATAACTTGCCGCATCATAAATGAAGAACTTCTGGCCTTTTTATTTGAAGCAGATGCACACACAAATAATGTTACTACACTTGTCATAAAAATTTAGTCTGAGATTAATAAACT
The DNA here is from genome assembly GCF_019279795.1 of Protopterus annectens. NCBI lineage: Eukaryota > Metazoa > Chordata > Ceratodontiformes > Protopteridae > Protopterus > Protopterus annectens. The sequence continues at coordinate 1,980,330,480 of NC_056728.1, read as the reverse complement.
GTAAGCAATAATGAGCACACAATGCAATCTTTGATATACTCTAGCTATGCTTGCTTATTATGTGACACATTACATGCAACTCTTACCACTCAGATGCATTCTAAAATTATTTTTTTAAGTCATGATGGGATTTGTAAAAATATTTCCACTACACTATCCATCCTCCAACTAGGGAGTCTAGGATAATGGATAAAGCAGGAAAATGTGTTTATGCATCAAGTACCTTCACTAGCAGGGCTCTGAAGTATATAATGTACATAATAAGGTTTCAGAAAGATTTGGCTATGAAAACTGAGGACACTCTAAAACAGCTGCCCATGGATAATGTGAGGGTTCAAATCGAAATCTAAGTGAACCACTATGTCATACATCTCTTCAGTCACCATGTATTTGATTCATAAAGCTACTGATGGTGCTATTTGAGATGTGAGTTCAGCCCTAGCTATAAGCAGACAGGCCTGGCTGTTCCTGACCAACTTTATGGACCATTTCAAGGTGCTATTTGTCACTGATCCTTTAGACAACTCGTCCTTATTGGGGCAGAAGACAATCATCTAGAGCTAAGGTTTACATTGCTGGGTGACCCAAGCAGAAGGTGAAAGAGAAACTGCTGCAGTATGACTAGGATGGCAAAATGCTCATAACATTTGGGGTAATGTTTTTGACACCTCAAAGGTTCTTTCAGAGAAATTAAAAAGGTGCCAAGGACTTATGGCTTTGAAAATCCTAGGAGATCCACAATCAACAGCAGTATAACAATTAATCTGAAGTAGTTAACTTCATTTGTGCAGCAACCTATGGGTAATCGAATCCGAGCCGGCAGTTTTCAACAGCTTTAGATCCAAGCTCCAAGCTCCTCCCCCTACCTATAATCCCCTGCCAACCCTGACTGACCTCAGATCTAGTTTGCCGCGGTTTACTTCAGCAGCTTGATCCAGAGTTCCAGACGTTTTCGTTCTGTTGTGCGAAAAATTTAACTTTTCTACCACTTTTCTTTAACCTTTGGTGTGAGTGTATGTTTAGGTCCCTTTTTTCCTAACTAAAAGCTCTCTTAGCTAAATTATTTTGTTTCTATTTAACCTCCCCCTCCTTCGTGGTTCCATCAGGGTTGTGTGTGTGTGTTTGGGGCCTAGTGTGTGTGTGGCTTACCCTCTATAGTATGTCTGAGGCCCCAAAGGTGATGTTTACTAAGTGCACCGAGTGTGGCCATAAGCTGTCCCCAGCGGATGGCCACACTCGATGTGTGTTGTGCCTTGGGGTTGAGCACCTGTCCTCTGGTTGTACCATTTGTGCAGTGTTCAACCCCAGGGCACTCAAGGACCGGAGGTCTAAGCTGATTCTGGCGGGTCTTCTGCCCCCAGACTCGGCTTCTACCTCCGGTCCTCCTGTGGCTCCCACTGCGGCGGCTGCCACTCCTGCTTCCCTCCCACTGGCTGGGACTCAACCTCCCGCCTTAGGCCCAGAGGAGAGGGAGGCCAGGAAAGAAAGGAGGAGGGAGAAGCACCACAAGCGACGGGCTGAGGCCTCCGCTTTGGCCCCCCCCGGCTAAGCGGTCTTCTCCCTCCAGGTCTTCTGGGTCTCCTCCTTCTTGGATCCGGTCCCCGTGCTTTTCACCGGGTCCTGAGGAGGAGGAGACCTGATCTCCTTCGAGGTCATCGAGGCGACACTCCCGCCCTGCCTCGGTGGCCTCGTCAAGATCTACCAGAAGTCTCACAGATGCAGATTTGGACCGGATGATGAGAAGATTCCTCCAGGCCCAACTGCAGATGGGAGTGCTCCTGCCTCCCCCCCGCTGGGGGGGGAGCTCGATCCGCTTCCCGGGTTCGGAGTCTTCGGAGCCGGGGGTGTGTCGGCACAGATAGTCTCGGGTACTTCAGCGCCGACACTTCCCTCAAGTCTGTCGGGTCCATTTTCTTTGGATCCGAGCTCTCGGAGCTGAGGGCTGAGCTTCGGATCCGGCGGTATTGGTATGCCTTCGACTCCATCCAGGTCAGAGCATGCTGGTCCATCAGATCTGATTGCTTCGGCGCTGGCTCCGATCCATCTGTCAGATCCGAGGGAGAGTCTGCTTTCAGAACCCAAAGAGAGCAGCTCTCCCTCAGCATTCAACATGGTGGAGAGGGTCTTGTCGAGAGATTCCAGGCCCCCGGCCCTTGCCTTTGATGTCCCAGGTAGTTCCATTGGAACAAGACGTTGCTGGTGAGACCTCTTCGGACAGCCCCCCCTGAAGAGGTTCCTCACAAGCGAAGGTGCAAGAGGAGGCACCTGGACTCCCCTGAGTCCTTGACTGAGGACACGGATTTGGAGGAAGGGGAAGGCTCCCCAAGATCACCCCCCCGAAGATGTCTCATTTGGTGTCATCATGGAGATGCTCAGAATAAAGGGGGGGGGTGGTTTGCCCCAAAGCCTACCTCAGATGAATCCGTGTTCCTGGAGGCATTTGAAGCAGGTCTGTCTACCTCTTGGGTGTCCCCTGCGGCCGACCCCTTAGTAGACCTGATTACTACCAGGGTGTGGAAGGAGCCGGACACTGTGGAGCCACTCCCCAAGCGCCCGGGCAAGATTCTTAGCCCACCCTCTGACAAGTCCCACTGGAGTAAGGGTCCCCCTGTAGATGCCATGTTGGTGGCAGCAGCCACCAAGAGGGAAATTGCTCAGGAGAGTCCCTCAGTTCATCCCCCGAGCAAGGAGTCTCGGTCGATGGACCGCCTAGGGAAGCGGGTGTTTAGTTCGGCTACCTTCACTGTGAGATCTCTGAACTACATGGCACATGTGCTCCGACTGCAGCGGGACCTTATCAAAGAGTATGCTGCGTCACCCCCCGAGTCCATGTCGGCGGAGGACAAACAATTGCACTCCACCCGGATGGCCACTCTACGATCCATATCTAACACCTCTATGCTGCTTCTGTCTCATGCCACGGAAGGAGCCGCTAGAGCTGGCAGAGCGGGCCTTGTTATGAGACGTCAGGCCTGGCTCCGGCACTGTGATTTCACGGAACCCTTTAAGGCATCTTTCACTAATGCCCCTTTTGATGGTTCTGCCCTCTTCGGCAAAACCGTGAGAGATACCTTGGTCCAGAGCGAAAAGGACGGGAAGATGTTGTCTGCCGTCGGAGTCTGCTTCTGTGCTCCCCAGAGGTCCTTCTCTAAGAACCAAAAGGGACAGAAGAAGATGTGGTTCAGGAAGTCGCAACACTCCCGTCGCGCTCCGGACTCCCACCCCTTCTGCAGCAGAGGAGGGCAGGGTGGATGCTGCCCTAGAGGCAGAGGGGGCCCGCGGACCTTTGGATCCAGAGAACCCTTCTCGGACCAACTCATGCAACACCCCTGAGGGGTTGCCCAACTGCTCCACTCTGGAGGCAGTCGGGGGGCATTTCTCAAAGCACCCAGCAGCTTGGGAGTCCATCACGACAGACCGCTGGGTGCTTCACATCATATCCAGAGGATATCTAATTCCCTTTTCTCGTTACCCACACAGCCCCAGATACCTCCACGATGTCCCACCCAATCAGAGGGAGCCTGCAGCAATAGAAATCCAACATTTTCTGGAAAAAATAGCCATCCAACACATCCCCCCAGACCAGTGCATGTCCAGGTTTTACTCCAGGTTCTTTTTTGTGCCAAAAAAGACGGGGGACTTAAGATCAATCCTCGACCTCTCTTCCCTGAACCTGTCAGTAACCAAAGAGAAGTTCCACATGGTCACTCTTCAATCCATTCTCCCCCTTTTGCAGGAGAATGATTGGATGTGCTCTATAGACCTCAAGGATGTGTACTACCACATTCTGATGGACAGGCGATCCAGGAAGTTCCTCCGCTTCCGGCTGGGTGCCAGTCATTTCCAATTCAGGGTCCTCCCCTTTGGTCTCACCACAGCCCCCAGGGTGTTCACCAAAGTGTTAGCAGTGATAGCGGCCCACCTGAGGTCCAGGGAATTCAGGTCTTCCCGTACCTGGACGACTGGCTCCTGACCGCCCCAACAAGGCATCTACTCTATGCAGCCAGAAACTACTTTCTTCGTCTAGCTCCCTGGCTGGGGATCACTATCAACATAGAGAAGTCGTCTCTTACTCCGACTCAGACTATAGACTTCATAGGGGCCAGATTGGACACAAACAAACTCCTAGCTTTCTTGACCACAGACCGTCTACTATCCCTGAGGCTACACGTGCAGGCCATTCTGCAATCTCCAGCTCCCCCGGCGGAATTGGTCCTGAAGGCTCTTGGCTTGATGGCAGCAGCAATCGACCTATTGCCAATGGCACGTTTGAACATGAGGGTCATACAATGGACCATTCAGGTCCAGTGGTCCTTTCTTCACTATCCTCTGAGCCATCCCGTTCCACTTAGCAGGGCTTGCAAGAGGGCCCTCCTATGGTGGCTTCAATCTCCGGACCTCCAGCAAGGACGCCCCTTTTCTATGACCCCTCCACTAGCCATGGTGACCATGGACGCCTCTCACCTCGGGTGGGGGGGCATTGTTCGGGAAGGACAGTCCAAGGCACGTGGGACCTCACGAAGACCTTACTGCATATCAATGTCCTAGAGATGAGGGCAGTGCTGTTAGTGTTGCAAGCACTTCAGGACCTTCTTCCTGTAGGAACGATTGCGATTCAGACAGACAATATGTCGGTTGTCTGGTACATCAACAAACAGGGGAGAACCAGGTCTTACCCACTCTGTCGAGAGGCCATGAGGGTGTGGGAATGGGCAATCTCCACCAACCGCTTTCTCATAGCAGCGCACATTCCGGGATGGTCCAACATCCTAGAGGACAAACTAAGTTGCACCATCCTGTTACCATATGAGTGGTCTCTTAATCCCAAGATAGCAAATTGGATCTTTGCCAAATGGGGTCAACCCTGTTGCGATCTCTTTGCCTCTCCCTCGAACACAAAATGTTACGACTACTTCACTCTCATTTCCCCCTCCGGGGAACCCCCGAGAGACGCTCTGGTGCATGCTTGGCCTCCCGGTCTTCTTTATGCTTGCCCTCCTCTTCCTCTGATGCTGAAGTTTCTCCAGAAAGCCAGTCGGTTGGGGAGCAGGATTATCCTCATTGCTCCGTTTTGGCCTCATCAAACCTGGTTCCCTTACCTTTGGTCTCATCTGGTGAATCCTCCTTGGATTCTGGATTCCCGTCCGGATCTAATATCCCACCCCCTAGGTCTCCCAGTCCAGAATCTGGACAACCTCAAGCTCACAGCTTGGCTGCTCCAGTTCCACTTGTAGCTAGGACTCCCGGTATCTCTTCCCCAGTTAAAACCATTCTAGTAGCAGCGCACAAGCCTTCTACTAGAAAGATCTATAGCAGCAAATGGAAACATTTCTCCATTTGGGCAGAACACAAAAATTTGGATCCTTTTACAGCTCCTTTGCCAGCTGTACTAGACTTTCTGTCCGGACTGTTTCATCAGGGGGCTAGCTCCTCCACAGTCAAGGTTCAACTAGCAGCTGCTATCTCTCATTATCACGTGGGAAATGAATTGGGCACTTTGATCACCATGAAATTGTGTAAGACCTTTTTGAAGGGCACCTTTCTGCTCATACCTCCAGTGAAGGATGTAGTCCCTCCTTGGGATTTAACGCTGGTGCTTCAGGCCTTGACAGCTTCCCCGTTTGAGCCTGCAGCTTCTGTAGATCTTAAACTCTTGTCATGGAAAATGGCTTTTCTTGTCGCTATCACCTCGGCTCGAAGGGTCTCTGAACTACAGGCCCTCTGTGTAAAACCTCCATACTTGACCTTTCACAAGGATAGAGTTTACCTGAGGACCAATCCCTCCTTTCTTTCCAAAGTTGCCTCTGAGTCAAATATTAACCAGTCCATCAACCTGCCAGTCTTTTTCCTAATTACCATAACAAAGGGGAATACAAACTACACTCATTGGATGTGCATAGACAACTTCGCTTCTACATCCACAGGACATCTGGTCATAGGAAATACGATCAGCTGTTCATCTCCTTTGCCAAATTTAACTTGGGTAAATCTGTGTCTAAAGTCACACTGTCTAGATGGATTTCACAGTGTATCCTTTTAGCATATGTAAGTTTTGGCAGGCCCCACCTCAGGGAGTCCATGCCCACTCTACTCGATCTGTCTCTACCTCTGCGGCTTTTAGAGCTAGAGTCTCTTTGGATGATATTTGCTCGGCAGCCACTTGGGCTTCATCTCATACTTTTATCAATCACTATAAATTGGACATTATCTCCAGAGGGAGAGCATCCTTTGGCTCTGCAGCACTCCGGAACATCCTTCCATGAAGGCCGCCCAAGATTCAGGTAGCTGGGGACTCTGTCCCATAGGTTGCTGCACAAATGAAGTTAACTACTTCAGATTAAGAAGTTATGTACTCACCATAACATTCCATCTGAGTAGGTAAACTTCATTTGTCAGCAACCGTCCCTCCCTCCTGCCCCCTCACTTGCAAATGTCTTCATACTCAGGCCCATGGGTTTTACCCACTTTATCTTGAGATTAATGATTTTATAGCAGTTTTTGCTGTTGGGCAAACTTGATCTGAGGTCTGTCAGGGTTAGCAGGGGATTATGGGTAGGGGGAGGAGCTTGAAGCTTGGATCTATAGCTGTTGAAAACTGCCGGCTGGGATCCGAGGTCAGATCCGATTACCCACAGGTTGCTGACAAATGAAGTTTACCTACTCAGATGGAACGTTATGGTGAGTACATAACTTCTTATTATAATGATTATGATAAGTTTATCTTTTCTGTCTTAGAAAAAGTAGAACAACGTGAAATGACAGGTGATTGGCATAATCAGTTATTGTATAGAGAATTATTTTGGCAAATTACATTGGAGGCTGATCACCGCCTGGACTGAGCAAGTATATGCCAGTTATTAGTGTATTGAAAAAGAAACATGATAAATTCAAGTAATTTACATACAATGGAAGGGGGTTAGGGATTTGATAGTTTTCATACATTTTTCCACTATTATATTAAATGTATTCATAATTTTGGCATGTCCCTGAGGATTCAATAAACTCCATGTAGGCTTAGAGTGAAGCCTACGCTGAGTTTATATGTTTGTGCGGTGAGCAGCAACGTTAATTGCATATGCATGCCACACACTATGTTTAAACATAAATAAGTGTGGTTTCGTGGCTGGCAACAGTGTTAGTGGCCACGAAACCATGGAAAGCAACATGGACAGCTGCAGACATGTAATTCTGTTTACCTACGGGCAAACTAGGTCTGCATGTTGGCGCAAAATGCCACAGTGATTACCAGGGTTATTAATAAAGCAGTGTATATAGTTACAACACATTACATGAACGTCTATACAGTGCATAGGATTGTGGAAACCTGTTTCAGGCATACTGAACAAAAGTTGTGTAAATGATTAGTAAGGGTACATAGTCTGCATTATAAAAAACAGTCAGGGAAGTGTGTGTGTTGAACAGGGACACACAGATGAATTATAGGAATGAACACAAGGAAAGAAGACAGGTGAAACATGGTAAAGTACAGCAGATGAGGGCATATCAATGAAGACAATTCTAGCATAAACACTAATCACATATTAACGTGATACAGTACGAACTGCACAGAGAATTTATATGTAAAATGTACTTTCACCCAGGATGATGCCACAGTATAAACAAAAAAATGATCAACTTCAACAACTGACCTAGCTTCTGGTGTCAGTCCAGGGAGATCCAGTATCTCTCAGCCTAGGATGAGATAGTTGACAGGCCAAGATGCTTTTCCAGAGATGGTCTGTACCTGTGTCCTCTAGGCTGTCGGATACTGGCAAAGGTAGTTATCTCCTCCATAGTCCCTTTTTTAGACAATGTCAAAGCAACTTTATTTATTTATTTTACATTTGTTGACCGGCAGAGTCCAACTGGATTACAAGTCCATTTTCAGTGGTGGCCTTGGGAGAAAAGCTCCAAGAGAACAATTTTTTGCAAAACATAGTTTTAAGGACAGACTTTTGACATACAATTTCCATAGAAGAGACTTTGACATACATATCAACTAACAGATAGGATACATTCATTCTCTACAATATAATATTACTTTTTTAGAAGATATTCCTAACTTTAGGATTCCTGTGATAGATTTACTATCAGAGTAAAAGCAGAGAGACATAGAATAAGGCTCCGAGAGAGCAGATGATGTTCACTATAGTTGAGAAGCATAACAAATTGATTCACTATATGTCTTCACCTGGTTTTAGTTGAGAAGGATAACAAGTTGATTTGCAATATGTCTTTTCTTGGTTTTAGTTGCTTATGAAGAGCTCAACATTGCTGGAGTAGTTTTCCCTAACTCCTGGAGAGATGGGATGAGCAGTAGATTAACAGTCCTAAGTGGGTACAGTACTATGACTGGTTGGCTTAGCAGAGTTACTTAAGTTAGGTGAAGTGTTCTAATGAGACATTAGCCAGGGGGGATACAGGAGCACAGTTGATTATTCAAAAAGTGAGTTTTAACAAGTTTTTGAACTGTGAGGGGGATTTGTTGTCAGTTATGTGGGCAGGAAGGGAGTTCCATGTTTTTGCTACACAGTGGCTGTAGACAGACTTACCAGCTTCATTGTTATGTTTGGTTACTTTGAAGAGGTTTTGTGTGCTAGACCTCAAGGGCCTGGCGGTTGTATAGGGTTGAAAAAGATTTTGTAGGGCTGGGGTGTTTTCAGAGTTATGTATTATTTTGTGGGCTAGTGATAGTTGATTGAGTTAAAGTGGTAGTGGTAGTTCTAGCCAATTGTTGAGTTTTTTTAGGCATTTACAGTGACGTGTTCTGATAGGAGAGGTTGTCGCAAATTTGGCTATCTTATTATAACAACTATCAAGTTTGTTTAGGTCGGATTTGCGGAGATTTGTAAGTACAGGGAGGCATAAAGTAGGGTGGATAGTAGGTGAGTCCTCACTATTGTGGTTTTGGAGTGGTCAGTGAGGAATTTTTTATTGTGATACAGTAGGCCAAGTTTTTTATGTACTTTTTTATGGTTATAGAAATATGTAGGTCAAATCTAAGGTGATTATCTATTTCAACCCCTAAGAGTTTGGTATGATTTGTGGGAGTGATTGTGGTCTTGTTAAAGGAGGAGATGAAGAAAGAATCAGTGGGAGGTGTGGCTCTCTGGGAGCTAAAGAGCACAAGCTTTGTTTTGCTTGGGTTCAGAATGAGCCTTTGGTTTGTAATAGTTTCTGATAGGAAAAGGCATTCTTGTGTTAGGGAGTGAAGGATGTCAATTGATTGGCTGTGCATATTATGGTAGTATCATCTGCATATTGAACTATTGAGGCTTTAGGAATACTGTTTGGGAGCTGATTAGTGAAGAGGGCAAAAAGAAGTGGCCCCAGGATGGAGCCTTGGGGTACTCCTAGGGAGACTGGTAGGGAGGGGGAGAGTTGGTTTTGCCACATAACAGCTTGTTTCCTTCCCTCTAGGTAGTTTTTGAACAAGGAGATGGCAGGGGTAGTAAGGTTTAGAGTTGCTAGTGAAAGAAGGAGTTTATTGTGGTTAACCATATCGAATGCTTTGGACAAGTTAAGGAAGGTGGCAGATACAAGGAGTCCATTGTTTCTGTGAGTATTGACAATGTTGGTGAATTCTGTCAGTGTGGTGGAGGTGCTATGGAAGGGTCTAAAGCCATGTTGTTGTGTTGCTATTAGATTATTTTCTAGGAGATATTTCATTTGTTGCTTGTGTATCACTCTCTCTAAAATTTTAGATAAAGGGGGTAGTATGGCTATAGGGCGGTAGTTATTGAGTTCCAGGGAGGTTCCCCCTTTATGTAGAGGGATGATATGTGATATTTTCCATAGCTTGAGTACTATACACTCGGAGATGGATCTGTTAATTAGGATGGAGACAGGATATGATATGGCTTCTGCAGCCAGGTGGAGGTATTCAGCGGGTAATTTATCTGTGGCTAGAGACGTTGGTTTGAGCTTGCAAAGTCGTTTTTCAATGGATTTGGTTGGTTCTGGGGGGAAGCTGAACTTGGGGCAATTGTTAGGTGGGGTTGGGGGTGGATTTGTAGGGGTGGGGATATTTTCATAGGGTTGGTTGTTTACAAGGGTCCGGATGGTTTCTGTAAAGTATTTATTAAATTGAGTGGGGATGTCTTTTTGGTTGTTATCTATTTTTTGGGTTGGAGTAGTTGTTTTACCTGGTTGTAGAATAGAATTAATTGCTGCCCAAAATTTTTGTGGGTTGTTCCTGTGCTTATTCTGTAACTTTTGGTAGTAAGATGTTTTGTCTGTTTTGGTGAGTTTTTTGGCTTTGTTACTTAGTTCAGCATATATTTGTTTGTTTACTGGTCCAGGCCTTGTTTCTTTTTTTGAGGAAGGATTTTGTGTCTGGGGTTAACCAGGGGGCATATTTAGTTTTAATTCTTGTTGTTCTTTAGGGGGCATGATGGTTAAGGCTGTTTAAGAAGGTAGTATTGAAATATAGTACAGCTTCATCAAGAGGTAGGTTTTTTAGTGGAGTCCAGTTACACATTTTTAGGTCGTTTATAAAGTTGGAGCGGTTAAAGTGCTTTTTTGTTTCTAATTAGGCGCGTAGATATTTGGGTCAGTTGTGGTGATTTTGATCTGAGTAAGAATGTGGCTTGGTGGTCACTCAGGGTGTCTGGCAGACACCCTGCTAGGGATATCAGTGATGGGTGGGATACGAGTATCCAATCTAGATTTTGGATTGGTGTTTGGTTCTCTTGTCTGTTCTTGTGGGGGAAGTGATGAGTTGGGTTAGGCCATGTAGGTTAATATGGGAGAGTGGGTTATGACTGGAACAGTTTTACCAGTCAGTATTAAGGTCTCCTAATACTATGCTTTCCTGGGGGAGGGAGTTAGATATCCATTCTAAGAGTTCTTCTGTAATACGGATATTATTGCCTGGAGGGATGCAGCATCCTATGATGTTGCTGTATTTACTATCATTAAGTTTTACTTTTGTTAGAGTGAGTTCAACTTTATCGAGGTCTGGGGTTGTTATGTCTACTTTCTCAAGGATGAGGTAAATTTTATACACTATAGCAACCCCCCTTTTTAACTATTCTATCACTACAAATTATATTGTAACCTGGTGGAGTGATTTCATTGTTGTGGTTGCCTGGTTTAAGCCAATTCTCTGTTAGTATGACTATCTCAGGTTGATAAAAGGAGAGTAGTGCATGAAGGTCGTGGATTTTGTTTAGTATACTTCTGACATTTAAATTTAAAATGAGGAGCGTGGATTTGTCTCAGTGGAGTAGGGTATAATTCAGATTGAGGGTTGAGGCTCCTAGATTTTGTTGGCCTGGGTTTGGGTGTATATCATCACAGCTAATGAGTTGGGTTTTGAAGTAAAAATAGAGTTTGCATAGTTTATTTAGGGTCTTAAAGTTCTTTATAGTTGTTTGGGACTGGTAGTGTGATGGCTGTAATCTGTGTGCATAGTGGTGAATAAAGAAGGTTTGGTAGTGATATGGGACTAGTTAAGTAAAAGGGTGTGTTGTAATAATGTTAGTGGAAGTAGTTTTTCTTGGTATGTGGATAGAATTAAGTTATTTTTGGTAGTTGATGATAGAAGTTAGCAGTGGGAGGGTGGATACACCTAGGAACAATAGTAAGAGGTGTATGTATGTGGGTTTGGGTAGTTTGGGCATGGTTTGGTTGGGTTTGGTCATGAGTGAGAGATCTTCTTGGGATGAGGTGGGTGTGGTGGATGATGAGAGGTGTTGTTTGTGATTGTAAGGTAGTTAGATGGAAGACTATGCTTTACAGGATGTGGAATAGTGGAAGAGAAGGAAATGGGTACCGGGGTGGGGCAGATTCATTGATTGGTGGTTAGCATGAGGGGAGTGGCTAAGTTTAGTGGAAATGTAGCATTAATGGGGGTGGGTGGAAATAGGGGGCAGGGAGGGGAGCGTAGTGAACCCGAGTGCTGTGAGGGCAAGTGCAGCGGGGCTAACACTAACTCAACTTTTATCCCTGGGCTTACTTGTTTCTTTTCTTTGTACACCAACTATATCTTTTCACTTGTTTCTGTTTACACCAAATGTGTCTGTTTGGCTGTATTGTACTAGTTTAATTTACTTAGACTTATGCAGTCAGACTGCAAAGGGTCTGGGGAAGCTTTATCACCGCAAGCAGGCCAAAAGATAACTTTCAAAATGGCGCCGCTCAAGGAGACCCCCCTAATATAGACTAGTTAATGTGCATGGGGGAGGAGGAAGTTAGAGGAGGAAGATACAAAATGGGGGAAGATATAACCAGAAAAAGCAGATAGAGATTTGGCCTGCCCCCTCACAGAAGACTGCAAAGAAAAGCAATCAGCATAATAAGTGGAAGCCTTGGAGCTGTAATGTAAGTGTAAGCAAGGAAGAGGTAGAAGCAGGAAATTAGGAGTGTAAGCAGTTATTTGTAGAAACACTACTTTATGGCCTTGGTGTGCAGGTAATACAAAGGAAGGTAAATCTATTTGGGGACAAAATACACCAAGTTAATGGTACTTGCCTTACTTTACAAATATTCAGTGTAGAGGCAGATCTATTTGTCACACGATACAGTAAGTATATTGTTAAGTTATGCCACCCATTGGCAATAGACAAAGCTATAGTTGCCTGGTGGGGTGTCCTTGCAGGTGTGCATGCCGGCCTAAACAATGTTTACAAAATAACTAGTAAAAGTAACAAATGTGCTATAAAAGGAAATGCAAATAACCGGTCACAATGTTTAAAACATAACTGTTAAGGACCACATCTGCTAATAACAAGAACTGTAAATATCCAGTCACCTATCCAGACATGTCTGGTAGGCATCCTTATTAAAAAGTGTTATTCTTAGCTTGCAATAACTGTAGGGAGAAACTGGACCATAGCAGTGGTTTTAACTGGCAAAGTTGCAGTTGCGGGGGGTAACCCAAGCTGCGATGATGCAGGTAGACCAAGAGTGCTATTCAGACTTGTCTGGTAGGTATCCTTATTAAAAAGTGTTATTCTTGGCTTGCAATAACTGTAGGGAGAAACCAGACCGTAGCAGTGGTTTTAACTAGCAATGTTGCAGTTGCTGGGGTGGGGGGATCCTAAGCTACGATGATGCAGGCAGACCAAGTGTGCTATGCAGACTTGTCTGGTAGGTATCCTTATAAAAAAAGTGTTATTCTTGGCTTGCAATAACTTTAGGGAGAAACCGGACCATAGCAGTGGTTTTAACTGGCAATGTTGCAGTTGCTAGGGGGGGAACCCAAGCTGCGATGATGCAGGTAGACCAAGTGTGCTATGCAGACTTGTCTGGTAGGTATCCTTATTAAAAAGTGTTATTCTTGGCTTGCAATATGGAGACACCGGACCACAGCAGTGGTTTTAACTGGCAGTGTTGCAGTTGCTGGGGGGGGGGGGTGAGCTGCGATGATGCAGGTAGACCAAGTGTGTTGCAGGTGTGCACACTGAAAAGGGTCTGGGGAAACTTCCTCACCACAAGCAGGCCAAAAGATAACTTTCAAAAAAAAAATGTTCCAATGTGAAAAAATCCACTGGAGGCAAACTCAAAGTTCTCCTGTTTAATGGCAGGAGTCTAAACATGAAGCTGCACTGGAGGAAATTGCCAATCTGCTAACTGGCAGATATGGGACAAACTTCACCATCCTGGCTCCACAGGCTATCACCCAAAGCATACCTGACAACAGTTATCTGCCTAGTATCTCTAGAGATCAGGTCATATGTGTGCTCTCCAAGTCTAAAAACACAGACTCAGTGGTACCAGATAACATCCCAGGTTGCTTACTACACAATCTTAAACAGGACATAGTGGACCCACTTAGCATCCTCTTTAACCATAGCCTGAGAACTGTCTTTGTTCCAGCAGACAGGAAAACAGCAACAGTAATCCCCTTGCACATCTTGCACAAAGGGAGGGCCATCAGCCGAGAGTGGGAACTATAGACCCATAAGCCTAACCAGTCTCATCTGCAAGGTCATGAAAAGAATCATCATGGACTTTATCAACAAGGACATAGGTGACCTTCAAACTCTAGACCCAACCCAATTTGGCTTCATTAAATATAGATCATGCTTACTAAACCTAGTAGACTTCTTCAAGAAAGTCACCAAAGACCTGGATGAAGGTAAGGCAGTGCATACCGCCTGGCTTGACCTGGCCAAGGTGTTTGACACAATCCCTAACTCAGGTATCATTGAGAAACTCTCCCAGCTGCAATTAACCCTTGCATCATCAAATGGGTAGCCAGTTGGCTGACTGACTGAGCACATACTGTCAAGGTTGGTCACTCAGTCTCTACCAGTACAGCCATCACCAGTAGGGTTCCTGAGCTGTTTACTGTTCAGAATTTCTGTCTTGGATGTCCAGGCTAAGGTAGACAGCCTTTGGCTTACCAGGTTTGCTGATGATTGCAAATTGGGTGCAATCATTGAGTTCCTCAGCAATGTTAACATATTACAGGAGGGGCTAACACAGACAAATGATTGGTGCCAAATCTGCAGTCTACAACTAAATGCAAAAAAGTGCCATTATTATTGCATTTGCCAAAGTGGAATTCCTCTGTAATTACAGTATTGATGACACCCTTCCAAGCTCAGACCCAGTGGTGTGAGACCTGGGAACACAGGTAGATATCAATCTGAAGTTCAACCACCAAGTATCCACACTGGTAAGGAAAGCCATCTACGTCATGCACCTTATAAGTAAGGGCATCGCATCCAGGTCTGAGGATGCTATAATACCACTGTACTCTGCCATCATCAGACCACTAATAGAGTACAGTGCTCCCTTTTGCATGTACCTCACCAGATACCTGCAGCAGCTGGATAGACCACAGGTGTTTCTTTCCAGGAAAATACAGGAACTCCAAAGCATGCCATGACGTACGTGTACAGACTGAAAGCCCTTCAACTATACTCCATATCATGTAGGCTGCTGAAAGGTGGCTTGTGCCTGGCCTACAGGGCAGTCTCTGACTCTGCCCTGATAAATGGCAAAAGAGTTACTCACTCTAGTAATCTTAACCTAGCCTGTGACATAAACAGAACATGCCTGAGACATTGATATATCTGCCAGAGACTGCCTCTCCTCTGGAATAAACTTTCAAATCATGTGAAGCAGAGTTCCTCACTGACCCTATTCAAACACAACCTAGACAAATGAATGGGAGACTGCAAATTCACCCCAGGGATAGCATCCATGTCTCTTATGGACAGGGGTAGTCAGTGTTGACCATATCCTCATTCTGTGAATTATTTCCACCTAATAAGAATCATAGGAAGTTACTAGGATAATGGCCCTAAGGCCCTTACAAGCCTAGCCAATTTTACCCTTATTTCCACAGTCAGCACCTAAGGAAAGTAAGGGCCTTAGGACCATTATCTAAGAGGGACACAGGTGGAACCTCTGGGGTGAATTTATGGTTGCCCAACCAATCGTCCAGATTGCGTTTGAAGAGGGCCAATGAGGTGCTCTGTTTGACATAAAGTGGGAGTCTGTTCCAAAGGTGTAGTAACCTCTGGGAGACAAATCTGTCTCTCCAACAAGTTCTTTTGTCACATACCAGGTTAATGTCTTTAGAGTGAGTAAACCCATGTACCATTTGACTTGTGGATATGCAGCATTTCCAATAAAACAGGATCAGAGATTGCCTTATATGCAAGGCAGAGATCACCTCTGAGTAGTCTGTATGAAACAGAATAAAGTCACAGTGATTTCAGACGATCAACATAGAACAGATGCTGAAGCCCTTGAATTTTCCATGTGAGGAACCTTTGTGGTTTCTCCAATTGCTGCAAGTGCTTGGAAAGGTACATACCAAAAGGAGTGTTGTACTCAATTATTGTCCTGATGAGGGAAGAGTACAGGGAGGTTAAAACTTCTTTTTTGTTCTGGAGGCAGTGCCCTTACTTATGAGATGAGCAATATAGAATGCCCTTCTTACCACTGTGGAGACATATTGATCAAAGGTAAGATTGCTGTCAACCTTTGTGCCCAGGTCTGTCACCACTGAGTGCATACTTAGGGTGTTGCAATTGATGCAGTAGTTAGCAGGAAAATTGATGTTACTGAAAGAGATGATAATACAGTTTTTGCATTGAGCTTAAGGCCATGACTGTGGCACCAATAATCTGTTTGTGTAAGACCCTCTTGTAGGATGTTGACATCATCTGGAGATTCTATGACCACTCCCAGTTTGCAGTCATTAGTAAACTTTGTCAACCACAGACCTTTAGTTTTACTTGTACTTCGTAAAAATAGATGAGTTCCCAGGACTGATCCCTGTGGAACACCACTGGCTACGGGTCTGCTGCTGGGGGTGGATTCCCCTATTTTGACTCTATATGTTCTATCAGTGAGCCAGTTAGTGACCCATCTAACAATATAAGGGTTGATACCTAGCTGGGTAAATTTGTCAATGATGCCTGTGTGGGGGATAGTGTCAAAAGTCTTGGCTAAGTCTAGGTAGGCTGCATACACAGATTTTTCCTCATTCAGGGCCTTGGAAACTGTCTCTAAGAAGTCCACCAGGCTTAACAGGCATGATCTCCCTTTGACAAATCCAAACTGAGTAGGGCCAAGTGTTTAGAGATTACCTCTATCTTTGCTGATGAGGTCCTTGGTGATTTACTCCATGGCCTTGCAGATAAGGCTAGTCAGGCTAATAGGTCTATAGTTCTTGGGGTCAGTGGAAGCACCAACTTTGTGAAAGGGAATAACAGTGGCCATTTTCCATTCAGCTGGGACAAAACCAGTGTTTAGACTATGAGTGAAAAGAGTACCCATGTAGGACACAACCTGGGAAGTTATCAGGTCCCATAGATGCTGTGTTTTTGGCCATAGAGAGGGCGTTTCCAACCTGCTCTTTAGAGATACAAGGTAGGGGACAGCTAGTAGGGATGTCATGGGGTACATGTGGTGAGAACAGGGGAGTGAATTTTTCACAGAACCTGTCAGCCAACAGGTTAGCTATGTCCACAGGCTCAGTATATGTGGTATCATTAACTACCAGTTCGGCACAAATTTGGGCCTTTCCTTTTGGGTTACGGATCTAACTAAAGAACGCCTTATGGCTGTCCTTAGTTGAGGAAGCTAATTTGGATTTGTAGTTTGCTTTGGAGAACAAGAAGTCTTATTTGCTTGTTTAAGCTCAGGAGGAAGAGTTTCCAGGTCAGGGCTCACTCCCTCTTACTCTTAGACAGTACTTTCTTTCCTTATTGTAAAGCCTGTTATTGGCAGTTGTCCACCAGGCAGGTTTGTTTTTCTTTGAGGAGCTTGTTCTGGTCTAATCAGGTATGGCCGAGTCAATGCAGTTATACAGGTGTTTGTATAAAGCATTGGTGTAGAACTCAGCATAGTTGCCAATTCCATCTGGGGGGAGGGGGTGCAGTGAAGCTATTTATACCATCTCATAAAAGGTTATAATCTGCTTTGGAGAAGTTTTTTTTTAGTATAGTTGCTGCTAGTTAGGTGTGAATGCTGCTTCGAATGAGACTGACTTGTGGTCAGATCTCACTAGGGAAGACCTCACAATAGGGGTGCTTCAGTGCTCCCCCATATTGGTAAGCACCAGATCCAGGATGTTGGCATCCCTTGTGAGAGTGTCAACCAGCTGGTCCAGGGCACTGGAGTTAACGAAGTCAAGGAACCTTTGGGCATGTTAGTTTGAGCACAAGTAATTTACCCAATCAATGGATGGGTAGTTAAAGTAATCCAAAACCATGGTGTCCGGATGTATCTTGACAGACTCAAGTCAATTCAAATAGGCAGAGTTGGTGTCCTGATTTATGGAGGGTGTCCTGTAGCTGGCAATGACTTGAATAGGTGTCCTACCAACAGTTAATTTTACCTGAAGTATCTCCAGGGAATCATTATGTTTAACAAATCTGGAGGTGTATTTATCTTTAATGAATATTGATACACCACCTCCTTTAGTTTTCACGCCTTTAGTTTGTAGTCTGAACATGTGGAAGGAGGTGTAACCCAGTATGGCTGGGGTTCTGTCCACAGCCTTGAACCAGGTCTCTGTAACTGCACATATATCTGCGACTTCCAAGGTGAGGACTGCTACCAGTGAGTGCAGTTTCATGTTAAGACTCCTAACCGCAACATAACCTTGCTGTTGTTTTTAGATGGAGTTTTCAGGTCAGAAATTTTGTCCTTGAGA
Organism: Protopterus annectens; assembly: GCF_019279795.1. Lineage (NCBI taxonomy): Eukaryota > Metazoa > Chordata > Ceratodontiformes > Protopteridae > Protopterus > Protopterus annectens. Next base: position 1,980,312,356 of record NC_056728.1, on the reverse strand, counting down.
CACTGCCTAAAAAGAGGCACTATGGGGGTGGCAAGAGCCTTATCCAGTAGCCAAAATTCCAGGGGTGACAGATGAAGACCATCTCTAACAAAGCATCGAGGTTTGTCCATCATGTAATTCCAGGCTGACAGATACTGGATCCCCTTAGAATGACAAAATAAACTAAGCCAATTATTGAAGCCAGTCATTTTCTGTTTATAGTGAGGCATCATCCTAGGTGAAGGTAAAATGCTGCTTAAGGCTAGGGACATACCTGCCTGAGACACATAATCCAAGAGCACAGTCATGTCTCTCTTAATATTGTCCACAGTGGTACATCTCAAGTTATTCACACTAACATGGACTGTGACGGAGTCATAACAGTACTTGTTGTTGAGAGACTTGAGCGCATATGTGATATGGCGGATCATAGCACCTGACAGACAGCTGACTGTGACCTCTTTCTTACCCAGCCTGGTGAGAGGGCCATCTGTGTGTCTCACAATGGCATCACCTATGACTAATATGTTTGGTTTTGTGTTTTGCCTTAAGGGCTTGACAAGTGAAACACTGGTGCATGACCTGATGTGATAGTGTTCAATCTCGCCGTTTGTTCTTACACATGGGTTCGGAGCCGATCCTCGGCTCCGTGTCGGCCGCTTGCAAGCTCTGCATCAAGAAGAAGCTCGAGACAATCTAATACCCACAATCCCCCTCTGCCTTTACCTCAGATCTAGTTTGCCGCTGCTGCGTTCGCATCGCTGGGAGCTAGCTCGAGCATCTTAAGTTAAGATATAACTTATTTTTGTTGTATTTTATTGGATAATTTGTTCTCATAGATAACAGAAAGGATTAGTTGATATACTGAGTGTATGTGTGTTTGAGTAGGTTGAATTCTCGGTACCGTTAAGTTTATTAATTGGTTAGAGTTTTTGGGCCTACCAACCCTACTTAAATTTGACAATCGGACTTGACATTTAAATCGGATTTGACTTTTTTTCACCGGATTTGACTATTATACTGGACTTGACTCTTATCTTACTTGTAAAATGTCTGATAAAGTGAAATCAGGTTTTAAGCGTTGTCAGTGTGGCCAAAAAATGTCAGTGACTGACAACCATAGTTCCTACGTCTACTGTCTTGGCCCTCTCCACTTACAAGAGGACTGTTCAATCTGTCACTCTTTTAGTGGGAGGGTCATGACAGATAGGCGCAGGAAACTCATGGACAGAGGATTATTAAAACCTTCTTTTCAGGAGGCTCTGGATGCTTCTGACCAGGCATCGAAATCCTCGAAGGAATCGAAGACGTCGGAGCCCAAGTCATCGGCTCCGAGCTCTTCAAGTAAAGTTAGATCACCGGTTCCACAGACTTCGCCGAGTGTTCAACTGGTGTCGGTTCCTGAGCCTCGAGTCTTGGAACCGGTGATGGAGCTCCCTCCTTCGACTTTATTGAGGTCCGTCTTCGGTTCCTTCGACCCGTTCTTCTTCCAAACTCTCCGATGTCAATGTGGATCGTGTGGTGCAGAAGTTATTGGAGCATTCGGCCCTGTCCAAACTTATTTCAGTTTCCACCCAGTTGGTGTCGAAACTTGAAGGCCTCCCAGTGTCTCCATCCATTCCTCCTCCGAGACCTGTCCAGTCTTTGGAGCCGGAAGAGGTTGATCTTCTGATTGTGGAGCCCTCGGGTCCAGAACCGTCCTTTTCTCGGTCTGTTCCTCTCACCTCGACTCCGGACCCGATACCGAGTCTCGGAGCTGACGATCTGTCCTTGGTTCCGGGGCGAGTCGAACCGACGCTGTTCCGACTCTTCCCTCGGGCCTCGGCGCGGATCGATTCGGCTCCGTCCTCGGGGTCGATGCCTTTGGTGCCTGTTTCGGGGATTCTTCCATTTCTTCGGAACCGGGAGAGTCTTCGATTCGGGACCCGGGGGCGTTCGACCTAATGAGGAAGGTGTTGTCTACCCAGACAACCACATCAGTGGAAGCAACCTCTCCTCCCCATAAAGGGCCGTTATCCTCCTCTGCACCCACGGCCACATCCAAGCGTCGAGCACCAGTGTCTCAGCCACCCCTGGAGGGTGCCCCGTCTTCCTCAGAGGCTTCTTCGGATGCTCCCCACGAAGAAGTCCCTAGGAAAAGATTGTGTAAGAGGAGATACTTGGATTCTCCACAAGAATCCTTGACATCCGATACTGACTTAGATGAGTCAGAAGGGTCCCCTAAGTCACCTTCAGAAGATGTCTCTTTTTCGGACATATTGGAGATCCTGAAACAGAGAGGTGACTGGCAGTCCCTTCCCCCTTCTGAGGATGAGTCAGTTTTGCTGAAGGCATTCGTGCTTTCGCCTTCTTCCTCCTGGGTCACTCCGCCCTTTGACGAATTAATGGAACTTATTGCTCGAAGGGCGTGGGAGGCTCCTGACACAGTGGAACCAATCCCAAGGAAACCCAATAAATATATCACTGCACCTCAGGACAAGACCTACTTAACAAAAAGAGTTCCAGTGGACGCTATGGTGGCAGCGCCACGAAAAGGAGATGTCGGAATCTTCCTCATCTGTCCATCCCCTAATAAAGATTCTAGGACTATGGACAGGTACAAGAAGCGCATTTATTTTAGTTCAGCGGCTTTTTCCATAAAAAAAAAAAAAAAAAAAAAAAAAAAAAAAAAAAAAAATCCCGGGATTTTTTTTAGCAAAATTTTTAAGCAATTGGGTGAGTTCATTTGTTTAAATTTTCCCTTATTTTTGGGGTTTTTTAAAAGGTTTTCAATCCCTTTTCCCTTTTTTGGGGACCGATTCCCGCTCCTTTCTTTTGTCGGGTCCTTTTCCGCTCCAGCCCCAACCCTTCAAAGGGGAAACCCAATCTTTGGTTCAAAGGCCCTTTTTCCAGTCCCGGGGTTTCTTGGAATTTCCCCTTTTAAAACTTTTTTTTTATTTAACCCCTTTTTGAAAAATTGTTTTTAATTTTTTAAAATTTCCCACCCATCCCCCCGTTTTTTTTTTTTTATAAATATTTTTATTTTTTTGTGGGTGTGTGTTTTTTAAAATTCGGGGGTTTATTTAAGAAGGGGGTGTTGGGGTGTCCTGAAGGGGTCCATTTTTTATTGCCCCCTTTTAGAGGGTCCTGGCAGTCACCCCTTTGCCGAGAGCCTCAAAAAGAAAAAAATTTTATTTTATCTTCCGGGGGGTTTCCCTGCGGAAAAAAACAATAAACCCCAGGTTTTTTCTAAGCCGGGCCCCCACTTTTCAACCCGGGCCGTTCTTCCCGGGTCCCTTTTGGGGATCTTGCCGGGTTTTCCCCCCCACGGGGTGGGTCCCAACCCCGTGGCCACTTTGCGGCCCCAGGCTCCCACACCGTTTTGTGGTTTGGCTCCGGGTGGGGCCATTGGCTTTCCCGGGTCCGGGTCCAAACGTTTTTGGCCCCCTGGCCTTAGGAAAGGTCGGGTCTCCTTTCCGGACCATATTGGGCCCCCCTCCCTTTTTAGGGGGAGCCAGGTCTTCGGCATCCGGTTTGCCTCCCAGGAGGGCATGAAATCAAGGGCTCCCCGGGGCCAACAGCCGGGTTTTTTTAAAAAAGGGTTTTTCCCAGAAACAGGGAAAAATTTTTTTTGGGTTCCTTTAAACCCCTTTTCCTTTTCCCCCTTTTTGAAAATTTTTTTCCTTTTTAAAAAGGGGTTTTTTTTAAATTTAATTATTTAAACTTTTTTTTTTTTTTTTTTTTTTTTTTTTAAAAAAAAAAAAAACAAACACCAGCAAAATGGGAATGTTCGGATAGCATCCATGTCTTTATGGACAGGGGTAGTCAGTGTTGACCATATCCTCATTCTGTGAATTATTTCCACCTAATAAGAATCATAGGAAGTTACTAGGATAATGGCCCTAAGGCCCTTACAAGCCTAGCCAATTTTACCCTTATTTCCACAGTCAGCACCTAAGGAAAGTAAGGGCCTTAGGACCATTATCTAAGAGGGACACAGGTGGAACCTCTGGGTGAATTTATGGTTGCCCAACCAATGTCCAGATTGTTTGAAGAGGGCCAATGAGGTGCTCTGTTTGACATAAAGTGGAGTCTGTTCCAAAGGTGTAGTAACCTCTGGGAGACAAATCTGTCTCTCCAACAAGTTCTTTTGTCACATACCAGGTTAATGTCTTTAGAGTGAGTAACCCATGTACCATTTGACTTGTGGATATGCAGCATTTCCAATAAAACAGGATCAGAGATTGCCTTATATGCAAGGCAGAGATCACCTCTGAGTAGTCTGTATGAAACAGAATAAAGTCACAGTGATTTCAGAGATCAACATAGAACAGATGCTGAAGCCCTTGAATTTTCCAGTGAGGAACCTTTGTGGTTTCTCCAATTGCTGCAAGTGCTTGGAAAGGTACAAAAAAGGAGTGTTGTACTCAATTATTGTCCTGATGAGGGAAGAGTACAGGGAGGTTAAAACTTCTTTGTTCTGGAGGCAGTGCCTTACTTATGAGATGAGCAATATAGAATGCCCTTCTTACCACTGTGGAGACATATGATCAAAGGTAAGTTGCTGTCAACCTTTGTGCCCAGGTCTGTCACCACTGAGTGCATACTTAGGGTGTTGCAATTGATGCAGTGTTAGCAGGAAAATTGATGTTACTGAAAGAGATGATAATACATTTTGCATTGAGCTTAAGGCCATGACTGTGGCACCAATAATCTGTTTGTGTAAGACCCTCTTGTAGGATGTTGACATCATCTGGAGATTCTATGACCACCCAGTTTGCAGTCATTAGTAAACTTTGTCAACCACAGACCTTTAGTTTTACTTGTATTAAATAGATGAGTTCCCAGGACTGATCCCTGTGGAACACCACTGGTAGGTCTGCTGCTGGGGTGGATTCTATTTTGACTCTATATGTTCTATCAGTGAGCCAGTTAGTGACCCATCTAACAATATAAGGGTTGATACCTAGCTGGGTAAATTTGTCAATGATGCCTGTGGGGGATAGTGTCAAAAGTCTTGGCTAAGTCTAGGTAGGCTGCATACACAGATTTTTCCTCATTCAGGGCCTTGGAAACTGTCTCAAGAAGTCCACCAGGCTTAACAGGCATGATCTCCTTGACAAATCCAAACTGAGTAGGGCCAAGTGTTTAGAGATTACCTCTATCTTTGCTGATGAGGTCCTGTGATTTACTCCATGGCCTTGCAGATAAGGCTAGTCAGGCTAATAGGTCTATAGTTCTTGGGGTCAGTGGAAGCACCACTTTGTGAAAGGAATAACAGTGGCCATTTTCCATTCAGCTGGGACAAACCAGTGTTAGACTATGAGTGAAAAGAGTACCCATGTAGGACACAACCTGGGAAGTTATCAGGTCCCATAGATGCTGTGTTTTGGCCATAGAGAGGCTTTCAAACTGCTCTTTAGAGATACAAGGTAGGGACAGCTAGTAGGGATGTCATGGTACATGTGGTGAGAACAGGGAGTGAATTTCACAGAACCTGTCAGCCAACAGGTTAGCTATGTCCACAGGCTCAGTATATGTGGTATCATTAACTACCAGTTGCACAAATTTGGGCCTTTCCTTGGTTACGGATCTAACTAAAACTATGGCTGTCCTTAGTTGAGGAAGCTAATTTGGATTTAGTTTGCTTTGGAGAACAAAAGTCTTATTTTTTTTAGTCTTTTAACCCAGTTTCTTCCTTTTGTAAACTGTTTTGGAGGCCATCAAAAGGCAGGTTTTTTATTTGAAGGGGGGGGGGGGGGGGGGGGGGGGGGGGGGGGGGGGGGGGGGGGGGGGGGGGGGGGGGGGGGGGCCATGCCATTCCAGGAAGAGGTCGAGGTCTCCTTCCTTGGAGCCGATACTTCGGCTCGCCTCTTCTATCGGAACGGAGCCATCGGGGCCGATCTTCAAGGTCATCCAGGTTGTCAGACCATGACCTAAAAGAGTGGTCAGTAGATTCTAAGTCACAGGGACTGGCCCAAATGTACACAGTCCGTCTCAACAGGCGCTGTTGGTCCACACGTTACAGTTCCTCCTTCAACTCTACCCCAGAGCTTGGAGTTGGAGTCTTCGGAATGGTTACTGCTACTGGAGGCGGGTACCCCTTCTCTTCCTTCAGCCTCTACTCTTTTCTCCTCTTCCTTAGAGGTATGCGGTGGTCGGGGTTCCATGGCCTCCCCCGAGGGTCTGAGTGGCATCGGACCCTTGTCCGAACCGCTCTTCCCCCTTTGGGGCCTCGGCCTGGTGAGCTCGGCTCCGACATCTGCCTCGGGGACTTCCCTTCGGTGGTCCCTGGGTTCCTAGCTCTTCGGGCGGGTTCTCTGGACCTGCCTGGGAGGGAGCATTCAGGTGATGAAGAGTGTACTGGCCACTGGTATCAGTCAGCAGTCTGTTCCGTAGCTCCTCCCTCTATTGTCCTGTTGACATCTCTGCCACTTCTCTTGCTACAGGACCCAGAGATCCTCCGCCTCAGGTTTCCCCATTGGGAATTTCCCCTCTTCCGAGGATTCTCCTGATGGAGATCCTCCTAGAAGAGGACTTGTAAGGAAGCATGTAGACTCCCTGAGTCTGTCACGGGTACTGACTTTGATGAGTCAGAGGGATCCCTAGATCCCCCTGAGGATGTCTCCTTCTCAGACATCCTAGAACTCTGAAACAGAGGAAACTGGCCCACCAATCCCTCTGAGGATGAGTCAGTATACCTAGAGGCGTTTGGATCTCGGCCCTCCACCTCCTGGGTGGCCTTCGACCCTTATGCAGGTTATTGCTCGAAGGCGTGGCAGCTCCTGACTCTGTAGAGCCAGTCCCTAGGAGGCTTCTTAAATTTTAATTTTACTGCCCCTAGTGAAACAAAGGGGAATTCCTTACTAAGGGTGGTCCGCTGATGCCAATTTTGGTTTGGTGGGCTTTTTTCCCGGGGCCACCAAAAGGAACTTGCAAAAAATTTTCCCGGGGCCCGGGGCATTTGGGATTTAGAACCCCCCCTTTCATTTGAAAATTTGTCCCACAGACCTTTAGTTTTACTTGTATCGAAAATAGATGAGTTCCCAGGACTGATCCCTGTGGAACACCACTGGTAGGTCTGCTGCTGGGGTGGATTCCTATTTTGACTCTATATGTTCTATCAGTGAGCCAGTTAGTGACCCATCTAACAATATAAGGGTTGATACCTAGCTGGGTAAATTTGTCAATGATGCCTGTGGGGGATAGTGTCAAAAGTCTTGGCTAAGTCTAGGTAGGCTGCATACACAGATTTTTCCTCATTCAGGGCCTTGGAAACTGTCTCAAGAAGTCCACCAGGCTTAACAGGCATGATCTCCTTGACAAATCCAAACTGAGTAGGGCCAAGTGTTTAGAGATTACCTCTATCTTTGCTGATGAGGTCCTGTGATTTACTCCATGGCCTTGCAGATAAGGCTAGTCAGGCTAATAGGTCTATAGTTCTTGGGGTCAGTGGAAGCACCACTTTGTGAAAGGAATAACAGTGGCCATTTTCCATTCAGCTGGGACAAACCAGTGTTAGACTATGAGTGAAAAGAGTACCCATGTAGGACACAACCTGGGAAGTTATCAGGTCCCATAGATGCTGTGTTTTGGCCATAGAGAGGCTTTCAAACTGCTCTTTAGAGATACAAGGTAGGGACAGCTAGTAGGGATGTCATGGTACATGTGGTGAGAACAGGGAGTGAATTTTCACAGAACCTGTCAGCCAACAGGTTAGCTATGTCCACAGGCTCAGTATATGTGGTATCATTAACTACCAGTTGCACAAATTTGGGCCTTTCCTTGGTTACGGATCTAACTAAAACCTATGGCTGTCCTTAGTTGAGGAAGCTAATTTGGATTTAGTTTGCTTTGGAGAACAAGAAGTCTTATTTGCTTGTTTAAGCTAGGAGGAAGAGTTTCAGGTCAGGGCTCCCTCTTACTCTTAGACAGCTTTCTTCCTTATTGTAAAGCCTGTTATTGGCAGTTGTCCACCAGGCAGGTTTGTTTTTCTTGAGGAGCTTGTTCTGGTCTAATCAGGTAGTCAATGCAGTTATACAGGTGTTTGTATAAAGCATTGGTGTAGAACTCAGCATAGTGCCAATTCCATCTGGGGAGGGTGCAGTGAAGCTATTTATACCATCTCATAAAGGTTATAATCTGCTTTGGAGAAGTTTTTTAGTATAGCTGCTAGTTAGGTGTGAATTTCTTAATGAGACTTTTGGTCAGATCTCACTAGGAAGACCTCACAATAGGGTGCTTCAGTGCTCCCATATTGGTAAGCACCAGATCCAGGATGTTGGCATCCCTTGTGAGAGTGTCAACCAGCTGGTCCAGGGCACTGGAGTTAACGAAGTCAAGGAACCTTTGGGCATGTTAGTTTGAGCACAAGTAATTTACCCAATCAATGGATGGGTAGTTAAAGTAATCCAAAACCATTTGGATGTATCTTGACAGACTCAAGTCAATTCAAATAGGCAGAGTTGGTGTCCTGATTTATGGAGGGTGTCCTGTAGCTGGCAATGACTTGAATAGGTGTCCTACCAACAGTTAATTTTACCTGAAGTATCTCCAGGGAATCATTATGTTTAACAAATCTGGAGGTGTATTTATCTTTAATGAATATTGATACACCACCTCCTTTAGTTTTCATTAGTTTGTAGTCTGAACATGTGGAAGGAGGTGTAACCCAGTATGGCTGGGGTTCTGTCCACAGCCTTGAACCAGGTCTCTGTAACTGCACATATATCTGCGACTTCCAAGGTGAGGACGGCTACCAGTGAGTGCAGTTTCATGTTAAGACTCCTAAAAATAACCTTGCTTGTTTTAGATGGAGTTTTCAGGTCAGAAATTTTGTCCTTGAGACACTGCCAAAAAGAGGGGCAACTTATTAAAAGGGAGTGGTTCAAGAGCATCTTAATCACAGTACTGGCCCAAATGACAATTCCCCCAAGCATTTGGCCACCCTTCGTTTTTAACTCACCCCCCGGTTTAGTTATCTGGAAGGTTTTGCTACGGGGGAGGGGAAAAACCCCCGCCTTTAGCCTCTATTTTCCCTTTCCTTAAGGGATTCCCTTCCCTGGCTTCGAGGGGTTTGGGATCGGACCCTTGTCCGAACCGCTCTTCCCTTGGAGCCTCGGGGTGAGCTCGGCTCCCACATCTGCCTCGGGGACTTCCCCTTGGTGGCCCTGGGTTCCTAGCTCTTGGGCGGGTTTTCGGACCTGCCTGGGAGGGGGGCATTGGTGATGAAGAGTGTACTGGCCACTGGTATCAGTCAGCAGTCTTTCCTAGCTCCTCCCTCTATTGTCCTGTTGACATCTCTGCCACTTCTCTTGCTACAGGACCCAGAGATCCTCCGCCTCAGGTTTCCCCCTTGGGAATTTCCCCCCTTCCGAGGATTCTCCTGATGTTTGGGGGATCCTCCTAGGGAAAAGGACTTGTAAGGGAAGCATGTAGACTCCCCAGTCTGTCACTGGGTACTGACTTTGATGAGTCAGAGGGGTCCCTAGATCCCCCCTGAGGATGTCTCCTTTCAGACATCCTAGAACTTCTGAAACAGAGGAAACTGGCCCACCTCCAATCCTTTTGAGGATGAGCCAGTATACCTAGAGGCGTTTGGATCTCGGCCCCCCACCTCCTGGGTGTCTCCGCCTTCGATTATGCAGGTTTTTTGAACCAGCTCCTGACTCTGTAGAGCCAGTCCCTAGGAGGCCTTCAAATTTATACTGCCCTAGTGACAAACAATTCCTTACAAAGGGGGTCCCCTGATGCCATGGTGGTGGCTGCGGCCACCAAAAAAACTTGCAGATCCTTCGTGCCCGTCCATCCTCCTAATAAGGACTCTAGGACCATGGATAGGTATGGGGGGTGTTTTCCTCAGCGACCTTTGCTATCTTTGAATTATCTTTTCACTTCACCAGACTCCAGAGGATATCCTAAGGAGCTGGGAGAAATTAGGATCCTACAGCTGCAGGGGCTCAAGAAAGATTGCTTCCAGCTAGGAACCCTCAATTCCATTGCAACTCCTCCATGCGGCTAATATCTTTGTGCTGATGGAGGAGTAGAGCAAGCACAGGTGTGGCTCTTAGGCCCAAACCTGGATGCGGCTATGTGATTTTGGGTCCCTTTAAGGGGCCCTTTACAAATTCTCCCTTTGATGGGTCAGCTTTGTTTGGCCCTCAGGTGAAAAACCCTTTACCAGGTGTGAGCAGGACGGCAAGACTCTTTCTGCTGTTGGAGTCCGTTTTCCCCCCCTTTTAGGCCTTATCCCAAAGGACAGAAGGGGGGGAAATTTGGGTTTCCCAAATCCCAAGGAGTCACGCGGATTCAGTGGTCAGTTTACCCCTAGAGGCAGAGGGGTAACAACAAAGGGCCCCCCAGAGGCAGAGGGGTCCAAGAACCAGGGAAAAACAAAAGGGAGGGGGGGCCTTCCCCCCTTGGGGGGCAAGCCTTCCCAAAGGGGATTCCCCCTGGGGGGGTGTTTGGGCCCGGGGCCCCCCCCCCGTCCCCCTCCTTTGGGAGGCAAAAAAATTTGGGAAAAGGGGTTATCAACTTTTTTAAAAAAAAACCCAAAGGAAAGCCCCTTGGGGCAAATTTCCCTTTAAACCGATTTGGGGGCCCCCCCCAGGTTTTTTTTTAGGGGCTTGTTCTGGTCTAATCAGGTTCAGTCAATGCAGTTATACAGGTGTTTGTATAAAGCATTGGTGTAGAACTCAGCATAGTGCCAATTCCATCTGGGGAGGGTGCAGTGAAGCTATTTATACCATCTCATAAAGGTTATAATCTGCTTTGGAGAAGTTTTTTAGTATAGGCTGCTAGTTAGGTGTGAATGGCTTGAATGAGACTTTGTGGTCAGATCTCACTAGGAAGACCTCACAATAGGGTGCTTCAGTGCTCCCATATTGGTAAGCACCAGATCCAGGATGTTGGCATCCCTTGTGAGAGTGTCAACCAGCTGGTCCAGGGCACTGGAGTTAACGAAGTCAAGGAACCTTTGGGCATGTTAGTTTGAGCACAAGTAATTTACCCAATCAATGGATGGGTAGTTAAAGTAATCCAAAACCATTTGGATGTATCTTGACAGACTCAAGTCAATTCAAATAGGCAGAGTTGGTGTCCTGATTTATGGAGGGTGTCCTGTAGCTGGCAATGACTTGAATAGGTGTCCTACCAACAGTTAATTTTACCTGAAGTATCTCCAGGGAATCATTATGTTTAACAAATCTGGAGGTGTATTTATCTTTAATGAATATTGATACACCACCTCCTTTAGTTTTCATTAGTTTGTAGTCTGAACATGTGGAAGGAGGTGTAACCCAGTATGGCTGGGGTTCTGTCCACAGCCTTGAACCAGGTCTCTGTAACTGCACGTATATCTGCGACTTCCAAGGTGAGGACTGCTACCAGTGAGTGCAGTTTCATGTTAAGACTCCTAAAAATAACCTTGCTTGTTTTAGATGGAGTTTTCAGGTCAGAAATTTTGTCCTTGAGACACTGCCAAAAGAGGCACTATGGGGTGGCAAGAGCCTTATCCAGTAGCCAAAATTCCAGGTGACAGATGAAGACCATCTCAACAAACATCGAGGTTTGTCCATCATGTAATTCCAGGCTGACAGATACTGGATCCTTAGAATGACAAAATAAACTAAGCCAATTATTGAAGCCAGTCATTTCTGTTTATAGTGAGGCATCATCCTAGGTGAAGGTAAAATGCTGCTAAGGCTAGGGACATACCTGCCTGAGACATAATCCAAGAGCACAGTCATGTCTCTCTTAATATTGTCCACAGTGGTACATCTCAAGTTATTCACACTAACATGGACTGTGAGTCATAACAGTACTTGTTGTTGAGAGACTTGAGCATGTGATATGGCGGATCATAGCACCTGACAGACAGCTGACTGTGACCTCTTTCTTACCCAGCTGAGAGGGCCATCTGTGTCTCAAATGGCATCACCTATGACTAATATGTTTGGTTTTGTGTTTTGCCTAAGGGCTTGACAAGTGAAACACTGGTGCATGACCTGATGTGATAGTGTTCAATCTCGCTTGTTCTTCATGGGTTGAGCCGATCCTCGCTCGGCCGCTTGCAAGCTCTGCAAGAAGAAGCTCGAGACAATCTAATACCCACAATCCCTCTGCCTTTACCTCAGATCTAGTTTGCTGCTGCTCATCGCTGGGGCAGCTCTAAGTTAAGATATAACTTATTTTGTTGTATTTTATTGATAATTTGTTCATAGATAAAGATTAGTTGATATACTGAGTGTATGTGTGTTTGAGTAGGTTGAAATCTCGTAGTAAGTTTATTAATTGGTTAGAGTTTTCGGGCCTACCAACCCTACTTAAATTTGACACGGACTTGACATTTAAATCGGATTTGACTTTTTTCACCGGATTTGACTATTATACTGGACTTGACTTTTTACTTGTAAAATGTCTGAAAAGTGAAATCAGGTTTTAAGCGTTGTCAGTGTAAAAATGTCAGTGACTGACAACCATAGTTCCTGTCTACTGTCTTGGCCCTCCACTTACAAGAGGACTGTTCAATCTGTCACTCTTTTAGTGGGAGGGTCATGACAGATAGGCGAGGAAACTCATGGACAGAGGATTATTAAAACCTTCTTTCAGGAGGCTCTGGATGCTTCTGACCAGGCATCAAATCCGGGAATCGAAGACGCCGGAGCCCAAGTCATCGGCTCCGAGCTCTTCAAGAAAGTTAGATCACCGGTTCCACAGACTTGGGGCCGAGTGTTCAACTGGTGTCGGTTCCTGAGCCTCGAGTCTTGGAACCGGGGTTGAATTTTTGGCCCAGCTCCTCCATGGATCTGGACCTTTATTAGTAGTTGGTAACTGGCCCCTGTTCCTTTCCTCGGACCTTCATCTTTCGAATTGATCTTCTGACTTACCTGGTCCAGAACCTTTGGGTGGACTGGGGGCCTACGGCGGGGCTAAGAAAATTGTTCCGGGAGGAACCCCTTCCATTCCCCTCCGCGGTAAAATTTTTTCGCGGGGGTGAGCGGGCCGGGGTTTGGTCTTAGCGCCAAGCCTGGATGCGGCTATGTGATTTTGGATCCCTTTAAGGGTCCTTCACAAATTCTCCCTTTGATGGGTCAGCTTTGTTTGGCCCTCAGGTGAAAAACCCTTTACCAGGTGTGAGCAGGACGGCAAGACTCTTTCTGCTGTTGGAGTCCGTTTTCCCCCCCTTTTAGGCCTTATCCCAAAGGACAGAAGGGGGGGAAATTTGGGTTTCCCAAATCCCAAGGAGTCACGCGGATTCAGTGGTCAGTTTACCCCTAGAGGCAGAGGGGTAACAACAAAGGGCCCCCCAGAGGCAGAGGGGTCCAAGAACCAGGGAAAAAGAGCTCTCTGACAAGCCCCTTTTAGCATCCCTGAGGTGTTGCCCGGCTGTCCCTCCTTGGAGGCAGTCGGGAAGATTCACTGTACCCAGAAGCCTGGCATTCCCTCACTCAAGACAGATGGGTACAGTCGATCATATCCAAGGGTTACATAATTCCTTTGGGGAAAATCCTTCCCTCAATTCCCTTCCAGATGTACCACCGGTCTAAGGGAATTGCAGAGTTAGAAATTTAAAACTACTGCAAAAAAAGCCATTCAGCCAGTTACAAAAGACCATTCAGAGCCGGAATCTACTCAAGGTTCTTTTGGTCCCCAAAAGACGGAGACTGGAGACCAATATTGGATCTCAGCAGACTCAACAAGTCTGTCAGGAAGACAAGATTCGAATGGTCACTCTTCAGTCAATTCTGCCCTTCTTACAGAAGGACAACTGGATGTGCTCAATAGATCTTCAGGATGCACTATCACATCAAAATTCACAGCGCTCCAGGAGATTTCTCCCGGCTGGGGTCCAGTCATTTCCCGTTCAGAGCCCTGCCCTTTGGTCTCACTACAGCCCCAGAGTGTTCACCAAATGCATGGCAGTGGTCACGGGTCACCTGAGGCGTCAAGGATTCCAGGTGTTTCCGATCTCGCGACTGGCTCCTGTCGGCCAGCACAACGCATTAGGTTATACAAGCCAGGCATTACACAGCAAACCTTTGTTCTCATTTGGGGATCTCAATCACCTTCGAAAAGTCATCCTTATCCCCTGCCAGTCTATTACCTTCATAGGCAAACTTAAACACTGTTGGATGTCAGCTACCCTTACAGAACAAAGAGTTTCAGACATTCAGACTCATGTCAGGATCATTCTGGCCAACAAGAAAGTACAGGCCAGAATGGTTCTAAAATATTAGGTTTATGGCTGCGGGCCCTTACCTTTTTCCCTGGCTCGATTCTACATGCGCCTCCTTCAGTGGATCCTGTTCACACACTGGTCATACCAGCAACTTTCCAAACCACCAGATTCTGGTGACACAGACATGCAAAGAACATCTTGCTTGGTGGATGACATCTCTCAGGTTCACCAAGGCAGGTGCTTTGTACCCCTCCCCCATAGCCACTGTCAGCACGGACGCCTCGCTGATCGGGAGGGGGGGTCATTATCAGGGGAGGATGGATCAAGGGACGTGGCAAGTCGAGTACCATCTGCACATAAATGTCCTGGAGATGAGAGCAGTGCTTTTAACGTTGCAAGCCCTCAACGACTTTCTTCCCTTTGGGACAATTGCAGTCCCCACAGACAACATGTCTGTAGTTTGGTATATCAACAAACAGGGCGGAACCAAGTCCTACCCCCTTTTGTGGGCTCAGACTTGGCAATGGGCGATCCCCTCACATCGGTTTCTGGTAGCAACGCATATCCCTGGGAAAACCAACATTGTAGCGGACAGATTGAGCAGAGCTATTCTCATGCCTCACGAGTGGTCTCTCAAGCAATCTATAGCGGAAGAGATTTTTCTGGAATGGGGTCGCCATGTTGCGATCTTTTGCTACTCCCAAAACAGCAAATGTCCAGACTTCTTCACCTCTTCCTCTATCAGGCCATCCCCCCGAGCGCTCTGACCCAGGATTGGCCCCAGGGACTTCTTTATGCCTTCCTCCATTTCCTCTGATCCCTCAGGTGATCCAGAAAGCTACCGTTTGAGAGCCAAATTGATTCTCATTGCCCTTACTGGGCTCGACAAGTTTGGTTCCGGTTCCTCCATCATCACCTTTTGGTGCAGCCCTGGCATCTGGACCCAGTGCGAGATATTCTGATTGACCAATCCCGGGCAGCTGCACCGGTCAATCCCTTCTCTCAACCTCACAGCATGGTTGCTCCACTTCCTTCCTTAGCCAGGCTTCCTTTGATCTCTAACCCAGTTAGAGAAACATAGCTTCCCAAAAAATGGGTTGCAGCCGTTTTCTTACTGGTTGCCGGCTCCGTCGGCCGCTTGCAAGCTCTGCATCAAGAAGAAGCTCGAGACAATCTAATACCCACAATCCCCTCTGCCTTTACCTCAGATCTAGTTTGCCGCTGCTGCGTTCGCATCGCTGGGAGCTAGCTCGAGCATCTTAAGTTAAGATATAACTTATTTTTGTTGTATTTTATTGGATAATTTGTTCTCATAGATAACAGAAAGGATTAGTTGATATACTGAGTGTATGTGTGTTTGAGTAGGTTGAAATCTCGGTACCGTTAAGTTTATTAATTGGTTAGAGTTTTTCGGGGCCTACCAACCCTACTTAAATTTGACACCGGACTTGACATTTAAATCGGATTTGACTTTTTTTCACCGGATTTGACTATTATACTGGACTTGACTCTTATCTTACTTGTAAAATGTCTGATAAAGTGAAATCAGGTTTTAAGCGTTGTCAGTGTGGCCAAAAAATGTCAGTGACTGACAACCATAGTTCCTACGTCTACTGTCTTGGCCCTCTCCACTTACAAGAGGACTGTTCAATCTGTCACTCTTTTAGTGGGAGGGTCATGACAGATAGGCGCAGGAAACTCATGGACAGAGGATTATTAAAACCTTTTCAGGAGGCTCTGGATGCTTCTGACCAGGCATCGAAATCCTCGAAGGAATCGAAGACGTCGGAGCCCAAGTCATCGGCTCCAGCTCTTCAAGTAAAGTTAGATCACCGGTTCCACAGACTTCGGGGCCGAGTGTTCAACTGGTGTCGGTTCCTGAGCCTCGAGTCTTGGAACCGTGATGGAGCACCCTCCTTCGACTTTATTGAGGTCGGCTCCGTCTTCGGTGCCTTCAACCGCTCTTCTTCCAAACTCCCATGTGGATCGTGTGGTGCAGAAGTTATTGGAGCATTCGGCCCTGTCCAAACTTATTTCAGTTTCCACCGAAACTTGAAGGCCTCCCAGTGTCTCCATCCATTCCTCCTCCGAGACCTGTCCAGTCTTTGGAGCCGGAAGAGGTTGATCTTCTGATTGTGGAGCCCTCGGGTCCAGAACCGCCCTTTCTCGGTCTGTTCCTCTCACCTCGACTCCGTCGGACCCGATACCGAGTCTCGGAGCTGACGATCTGTCCTTGGTTCCGGGCCGAGAGTCGAACCGACGCTTCGGGTTCCGACTCTTCCCTCGGGCCTCGGCTGATCGATTCGGCTCCGCCTCGGGTCGATGCCTTTGGTGCCTGTTTCGGGATTCTTCCATTTCTTCGAACCGGGAGAGTCTTCGATTCGGGACCCAAGCTCGACCTAATGAGGAAGGTGTTGTCTACCCAGACAACCACATCAGTGGAAGCAACCTCTCCTCCCCATAAAGGGCCGTTATCCTCCTCTGCACCCACGGCCACATCCAAGCGTCGAGCACCAGTGTCTCAGCCACCCCTGGAGGGTGCCCCGTCTTCCTCAGAGGCTTCTTCGGATGCTCCCCACGAAGAAGTCCCTAGGAAAAGATTGTGTAAGAGGAGATACTTGGATTCTCCACAAGAAGCCTTGACATCCGATACTGACTTAGATGAGTCAGAAGGGTCCCTAAGTCACCTTCAGAAGATGTCTCTTTTCGGACATATTGGAGATCCTGAAACAGAGAGGTGACTGGCAGTCCCTTCCCCCTTCTGAGGATGAGTCAGTTTTGCTGAAGGCATTCGGTGCTCGCCCTTCTTCCTCCTGGGTCACTCCGCCCTTTGACGAATTAATGGAACTTATTGCTCGAAGGGCGTGGGAGGCTCCTGACACAGTGGAACCAATCCCAAGGAAACCCAATAAATATATCACTGCACCTCAGGACAAGACCTACTTAACAAAAGGAGTTCCAGTGGACGCTATGGTGGTGGCAGCGGCCACGAAAAAGGAGATGTCGGAATCTTCCTCATCTGTCCATCCCCCTAATAAAGATTCTAGGACTATGGACAGGTACAAGAAGCGCATTTTTAGTTCAGCGGCTTTTTCCATGCGATCCCTGAACTATTTGACCCATTTTACACGACTACAGAGGGATCTAGTCAAAGAGTTGGGAGATACCCTCCAGGGTATTGCCTACAGATGCTGCTGTCTCAGAGAAAGTGACAGCGCAACTTAATACCCTTACATCCATTGTGAACTCGTCCATGAGGCTGATTTCTTACGCAGTCAAGGTTCGAGTAGGGCAGCAGCTTCAGCGATTGCTCTTCAGACAATCCTGGATGCGCTTATGTTCATTTGCGGAAGCCTTCAAGTCTTCCTTTACTAACGCCCCATTTGACGGTGCCACTCTCTTTGGCCCCAAAGTAAAGGAGACCCTTACCCGGTGTGAACAGGAGGGAAAGACTCTGTCTGTTGTCGGAGTCCGTTTTTCCACCCCAACCAGACCGCACCCCAAAGGGCAACGTGGTGGAAAAATGTGGTTTCAAAACCCCAAGGATCTTTCTCAGGCACACAGGGTGATGCCCCTTCTAGAGGCAGAGGAGGGGGCAGAGGTGGAAGACGTCGCCCTGGCGGCAGAGGGGGTCCGCAGCATCAAGGTGACAGGGATACACTCCCTGGTAAACCTTTCCAGCACTCCTGAGAGGAGGCCCGACTGTCCTGCTCTGGAGGCAGTCGGGGGTCACTTAGCTTTATACCCTCAGGCCTGGCTAAATATAACTACAGACAAGTGGGTAAAAAGCGTGGTTACCAGAGGTTACAACATACCCTTTCTATCCCATCCCATTCCAAAGAAAAGACTCCCAGATGTACCGCCCCATCTGCGAGAGCCAGCAGCTATAGAAATTTCAAAGCTGCTAGAAAAAAAGAGTCATCCAACCAGTCCCAGCGGACCAGCAAGGATTCGGGACTTACTCAAGGTTCTTTTTAGTACCAAAGAAAACAGGGGACTGGAGGCCCATCCTGGACCTAAGCGACCTCAATACCTTCGTCAAGAAAGAAAAGTTCCGAATGGTCACGCTTCAATCGATCCTTCCATTCTTACAGAAGGACGACTGGATGTGCTCAATAGATCTGGAGGATGCGTACTACCACATCAAAATGGCCAGGGCATCCAGAGATCATTTATGCCCGGCTGGGGCCAGTCACTTTCAATTCGAGCCCTGCCCTTTGGTCTGACCTCAGCCCACAGGGTCTTCACCAAATGCATGGCAGTGGTAGCGCCTCACTTGAGACGCCAAGGATTCCAGGTGTTTCCGTGATCTGGACGACTGGCTCCTTTCTGCCACCACCCAGCGTCAACTATTACAGGCCAGAGACTATACTCTTCAACTGTGTGTTCACCTAGGAATTTCCGAAAACTTCGGTAAATCCTTACTTCAGCCATCACAGAGTATCTTGTTCATAGGAGCCGAATTAAACACGTCAGTTAATTCTAAGACTTCCTCCAAAAGGATACTATCACTTCAGACTCACATACGCCTTCTCTTGTCCAGGAAATCTCCAGCAAAACTGGTACTGAAGGTTTTGGGACTCATGTCAGCTTCTCTTATTGCAATACCCTTGGGAAGGCTGCACATGAGAGTCCTACAATGGCTACTGTTTGCACAATGGTCGTTCCAACAACTACCTCTAACACACGAGATTCTTATAACGAACACATGCAAAACACACCTAAACTGGTGGCTTCAAACGCAACCTTTCCAAGGGGAGACCATTTGTGCTACCCACGCCTACAGTTACGGTGACCACGGACGCTTCCTGATAGGGTGGGCCATCTTTCAGGGACAGACAGTCCAAGGCGAATGGACCAATTTGGAGTACAATCGGCACATCACTGTTCTACAGTTGCCGGCAGTGTTTCTAGCGCTTGCGACACTTTGGTCGCCTTCTGCCTCTGGGAACTACTGCGGTTCGGGCGGACATGCCGGTAGTCTGGTACATAAACAAGCAAGGGGAACCAAGTCCTATCAGCTATGCAGACAGCCCATGAGAATCTGGCAGTGGGGGGTGTGCACGGGTCGCTTTCTAATAGCCACGCACATCCCGGGTCATCCAACGTCATACCCGACAGGCTGAGCAGAGCAATTCTGTTACCGCACGAGTGGTCCCTGAAACAGTCAGTGGCGAAAAGGATTTTTCGCGACGTGGGGCCAGCCTTCCTGTGATCTGTTTATGCCTCCAATGAATGCCAAATGCAGGAGCTACTTTGCCCTATTACCCTCCAGGGAAGTCCCCAGGGACGCACTGATTCACGATTGGCCCCCGACTCCTGTACGATTTCCTCCATTTCCCCTGATAGCAAAGTTTCTCCAGAAAGCCAGAAACCTACACAGGACAATAATCCTCATTGCCCCATTCTGGCCTCGTCAAATTTGGTTTCCCTTCCTGAAGACACACTGCATTCGGGACCCTGGATTCTGGACCCAGAGCCAGATCTATTGACTCACCCGTCAGGGCTCCCCATCCCGTGCTCTTGTCCCTCCATCTAGCAGCTTGGTTGCTCCAATTCCCAACTTAGCCAGGTCTGATCTTCTTTCGCAGTTCAGAATATATTGGTGGCTTCTCATAAAGCTTCCACTACTAAAACATATTCTAGTAAATGGAAGCGATTTGTATTCTGGGCCAATGCACAGCAAGTGGATCCTTTTATAGCTCCTTTGAATAAAATATTAGAGTTTTTAACGGACTTGTTCCATCAGGGTGCTTCTCCTGCCACACTAAGGGTTCAATTGGCTGCCATTTCAAATTTCCATGTGGAAGAATGTGGGGCTCCTGTTATGGCCCACAGACTTTGTAAAGCCTTTTTAAAAGGTGTTTTTCATATTAGACCACCAGTTAGATCTCCTACGTCACCTTGGAGTCTAAACTTGTTGTTATCTAAATTAATGTTGCCCCCCTTTGAACCAGCCTCTTCTTGCCCATTAAAATTTTTGTCTTGGAAGACTCTCTTTTTGGTAGCCATTACATCCGCTAGGCGAGTATCTGAACTTCAAGCTCTCTCCATCAAGCACCCTTATTTGATCTTTCACTCTGACAGAGTTTCTCTTCGAACTAATTCATCCTTCCTCCCTAAAGTTTGTTCTATTAACAATATTAATCAGTCCACTGAATTACCCACCTTCTTCAAAAATCACTCCAACAAAATGGAGTATATGTTGCACAAATTAGATGTTCACAGACAACTAAGGTTTTACTTGGATAGAACAAAAGATCACAGGAAAACTGATCAACTTTTTGTGGCCTTTGCTGATAACAGGAAAGGATTAGCGGTTACCAAAAGAACTCTTTCTAAGTGGTTAACGGATTGTATAATCTATGTCTATGATTCTTCAAATCAAACTCTTTTACACAAACCCAAAGGACATTCCACAAGGTCAGTGTCTACATCTCTGGCTCATGCAGCCCGCCTACCACTAGACGCTATTTGTGCGGCTGCTACTTGGTCTAAGCCACATACATTCATTTCTCATTATAAGGTAGACAAGGTTTCTAGGGACAGGGCAACCTTTGGTTCCACTGTGCTGAAGAACGTCCTTCCGTGAGTTCCTCAGGAACAAGGAGCTAGGGACGCTACCCATGTGTAAGAACAAACGGCGAGATTGAACACTATCACATATAGAAGTTATGTCCTTACCATAACGTTCCATGTGGAGTGTTCATCTCGCCTTTGTTCTTACATTCCCACCCTCCCGCCCTTAAGAAGAACGTTCATTTTTGGTACCTGGCCTGGGGCATTCTACTTCTGCTTTGCAGATGTTGTGTACATAGTTGACATGTATATATATGTGTATGTCTCTATATATATTTTTATATATAGACTCTTAGTTCTGTGCATATGTGATGTAAGCATGAGTGTGCTCTCTCTAGAGACTGGTTTGCTTGCAAACTAAATCTGAGGTAAAGGCAGAGGGGGATTGTGGGTATTAGATTGTCTCGAGCTTCTTCTCGATGCAGAGCTTGCAAGCGGCCGACACGGAGCAGAGGATCGGCTCCGAACCCATGTGTAAGAACAAAGGCGAGATGAACACTCCACATGGAACGTTATGGTAAGGACATAACTTCTATTTATGTGTATTGTGTTCTGTAGAGGAAGTATTATGAGTAGTGTGCTTGTGTTTGGGAGGTCTCTGGTGTTTAGATATGTTTCTGGTGAGGACCTCCTCATATGTAGGTATGTGTGATATGTGTTTGGGTGGAGTAGGTGGTGAAGTTTGCATGCTGACAACTCGCTCATTGTCATATGTACTGATTGGTGTGTGAGAGAGCATGGATTCAAAGATCTTAATATAGTTGCATCTCACACATGTTGAGTTTGTGTGGACTAGGAGTAGAGGGTTGTCAGTGAACATGAGGCAGTTGCTACACGGCCTCAGGATACCCATGTCAACCAAGCTGGCTAGATAAACTGTGGGAAATTGTCCCTACATAGCATTAGGTAAATTTGTATAGTTAGGAAAAGAGGTCACACTTAGAAATGGCTAGTGGGTGAGAGGTGTGTTAGTACCTCGGAGGCTAGGTTTAGTGTTCCACCTGACAGTAGAGCAGGGCTGCGAAAAACCTCTGGAGGGCCACAAGCAAAGTGCTAAAGGAAAATTTAACAAGCAAAATGTTTGCGTCTATAAACACCAATGTTAACTACCTCTGTGTGGCAATGCATGATGGTGTGCTGCACACAAACAAGTGCAAATGCAGGGCTTAAATAAAACAAGAAATATCCCTTTTAACTCAAACTAGCCAGTAAGGATGCTCTGTCTGAGCACTATTCCAATCAGCCCCGATTATCTGGGACCTAGACAGCACTCTCCTCCCACAAGGATGCAGAAGGGCCTTCACCAATAAGGATGTCTTGAATTTGAAGCTCAGAAGTTACAAAACAAACCCAGAAACAGCAAACCTGCAACTAGGCTATGATACAACTGAACTAGTACAGTATACAGTAAAATGTGACAAAAAACAGTTCAGACAATTCAAACAGGCAGCAGAATGTAAATACAAATTTAAGTGCAATATAAGAGCAAAAACATATACTTATAGTTAGTTTGAAGCAACAAAATGTCTTAGATCTTTCAGTATCTCAGTGAACAGCTGGTTTTAATTCTCAAGTGATACCAAACATTTTAGATTCGGCATGGACAATTGAGGTTGCTTTTACAGACTGAGGACAATTGAGGCTACTTGAGATGAATATGGTTAGGCTTGTAAGGCCTGTAGGACCACTAGCCTAGTAACCTCCTGCGAAACTATGAACCTATGTCAACAGTTCTCAGACGGCATGCTACTACAGCTATTATAGAAGGCGCGTATAATGCAATGTCACCAATGGCCATCAGTACATTAGCACATCTCAGATTGTAATACCCTTTTGTAGTCATACTGTACATCCACATCTCAGTATAGCATATGTCAGTGACAGCAACATTGAGATGTAAACTGATTATAGGGTCATAGGAAACTATTAGGCTGATGGCCAGTATCACATGAAATCCTAGCCATTATTATAATATAAAAGTAAAATGTTTATGTGCATATTTTGGAAGATAATAAGAGTATTGCGCATAAGTGCATATTTGTTGGATTGCAATACATTCTGCCACTGTACATATGGGACATGTGCACCACACTATGATAGAATTAGCAATCACACATGCAGTGGTCTGGAGATGGCTTGCATAGGCTTATGGAAGGACTCTGCTTCATGATGTGTGTATGCATATTTGACATGAGGGTATCCTTCCCTCCTCTGCATGCAGGATGTCATGTGGCCAGAAGACAAAGGAGGATGGGTGGGGCTACATAAAATGTACCCTACGTGGTAGTGAAATGAAGAGCTCTTCCAAAGATCACACAATGACCATAATGTACCAGCAACCAAACACACACCAGTGCACTAAGCCTGATATGAACATCACACTTGTGTAAGCATAGAATATGAATACCATGCTAAGTCACAGTAGCACCATCACATATATCTGACTGTAACACTGTTACATTGCACTGTATGGAGTGTGATATTATCACTGTATGCTGAGGAGAACATGTTGCAAGCACTGTAGGGCATGGATGTGGAGTCACATACCTGTGTAAAGTTATCTCAAAAGTGATAGTCATATATATACACACATATATATATATATATAGAGAGAGAGAGAGAGAGAGAGAAAGACACGCAAATGGCTTGCTAAAACACCTATATGTGTAGTTAAAGTAGATTGCAAATGCAGTAGATGTTGCTGCCACAGCACAGGTTTGTCTTGAATATTGTCAGAGTGCATGTTACACAGGATGACATAATCATTGTACGGTATGAGATGCTTGAAGGAGTGTTGGAAATAACTGTGGACTCGCATATCATTCTAAAACTACCTAACTATTTACAGATTACAGTACTTAACACAAGTTCCAGAGCATAATTCTGGCTTTTATAGTGTCAGGCAATACTTTATAGCTAATGTCATCAGCAGAGTCTAGTGAGAAGAAGATGGTAATAGCAGTGTCCAACATGCTGGTGTAAAATTCTCTCTCAAATGTCAACTAAGTGCACAAACACACACACACACACACACACACACACACACACACACACACACACACACACACACACACACACACACTAGTTGACTACAGTGAGAGCCAAACCCCTACTTCAGTGCAAGTGCCACAGTACAAGTCTGACTTGGACAGTGTCAGACAGCACTTTATAAGTGACGATATCAGCAGTGTCTGGTGAGGAGAAGATGGAATTATCAGTGCCCCACATGCTAGTGTAAAATGCTCTCTCTAATGTTAACCAAGATCACAAGCACACACACCAGCTGATTGCAATGAGAACAAAAGCCCAAGCTATCTAAGCGCACAGACTCGAGAACTCAGTATTTAATGCAAGCACCACAGAACAAGTATGAATTCTACAAGGCTGCAGGACAATTTATAGTGGATGACATCAACACTGGTTGTTTGAGATAAGATGTTAGGAGGCCTGAATGAAATGGATGTATAGGTATGTGGAACTGTCAAGAGTATTGGTACTCTATGGGATTGTAGTGATGACTGCAATATACACAGTTATGCTGTTCTGACTAGAGACACACACACACACACACACACACACACACACACACACACACACACACACACACACACACACACACACACACACGCGCGCGCGCGCGTTGACTACAGTGAGATGAGTACCCCTACATAACTAAGTACAGAGAATAGAGAACTCAGTACTAAACACAAGAACTACTGCACAAGTCTGGCTTTTACATGACTTCAGGATTATTTATAATGAATAACATCAACATTGGATGTTTGAGAGAAGATGTTGGGAGGCCTGAATGAAATAGCTAGCTAGCCATGTACAGGTGTCATGATATTAAAGATCTGCATGTTACTAGACTGATGAGTGTGCAAAGTGTAACACTTGCTGTTGTGTTTCCAATGTGCAGGTATACCTTAATTAGATAACTTTGCAAACTGTATACGAACAGCAGTCCATACTACTTCCAGTATTTAAAAGTCTGAATGTGTATTGCCAGTATAAAGATGTCCATGGTATATAATAAAGCATTTTTTATTTATTTGCGTAGTGTAGTTGAGAGACCAAGTTTCAAGTGCAGGGGTGCAGGTAACAGATGGCTACAGTGCAAATAAGTGTTCTTTCCCTAAAAAGCGCCTTTTCCTTTTTGTGTTTTTGCATGTACTTTCATGGGATAAAGACTAAATGGACAGTAAACATTAGTAATATATGCTATTGTGCACTTTCCATGTTGCAATGCCAAGCAGCAGGTTTGCCCGATCGATGACAAAGTGTTTGTGCATGTGGGACACCCAGTTCTGTTGGTTTGCTTACCCCCTCACAAACACATTAGGTGGAGAGGTATGGCAGTTAGCAGTGCGTATAGTACTGAGTGTAAGGAACACACCTGCTGCCTAGCTGATTCGGTAGCAGCAGGTGTAAATTCATTGACAGATTTCTTTTGTAGTCCAGATGATATAAGGTTTGAATCCAGATGTATCTGATAGTTTTATATATGTATTTATACTGCAATTAAATAATTCTTTATGTTACATTCGCTGTATGTTACCTGAGAGAACATGTTTAAGTGGCATTGTGTGGAAGTAACCACACCAATGAAAAGCTGTTCACTGTCATTTGGCATTATTGCTCGATGCCAAACTCCAAGCAAACACAGAGGCCAAAAAGCATAGGGCTCCATTGTTTTTTTTTTTCTTTTTAATTATGCATGTTGTGTGTGATTCTATTATTTATTTATTTATTTATTTATTTATTTAACATTTGTTTACTGGGAAAGTCTGACTGGGACAGAGTCCATTTTCAGCAGAGCCCTGGGGAGAAATGCTCCAGACACATGTCTTTGGAATGTGGGAGGAAACTGGAGAAGCTGGAGGACACCCACTTAAACACAGGAAGGACATGCAGACTCCACACAC
Organism: Protopterus annectens; assembly: GCF_019279795.1. Taxonomy (NCBI): domain Eukaryota; kingdom Metazoa; phylum Chordata; order Ceratodontiformes; family Protopteridae; genus Protopterus; species Protopterus annectens. The sequence continues at coordinate 1,980,286,715 of NC_056728.1, read as the reverse complement.
AAGGCAAAACAGAATGACCACCACAGATCCACAATAACTGCACAAAACTTTTATTTACCTCTAGCTCCTCTGCAAAAATGCCTTCAAGAAAACATTTTTGCTGAGGAACTAGAAGTGAGTAAAAGTTTTATGCAGTTACTGTGGATCTGTGGTGGTCATTTCATTTTCTTCTGGTATCCACACAGAAGGCACCCTAGCCAAGAATCAAACCGGAGAACCTCTTGCTGTGAGGTGACAACACTAACTGCTGCACCACTGAAAGGTATTAAAATGGGGTAGATAGTAAAGTAGTGAAATGGGGGACAAACAGGGGGAAGTACAAATGGAGAACAATATAGGACTGTACAGGAGGGTGGTAGGAAAGAACCATAGCTATCCACTTCTTCAGCAGTGTAAAATGAAAATATGTACAGATTATTATCTGGATTTGGACTATCATCTCAACAAATAGGGGTGACAACAACACAATCATGTTGTATAGCCAGTAGGACCAAGTCAAGTATGTGAAGTAGACATGTGTGAAGTGGTGAGCTATGTATGGGATGATATTTTTTATTGTGGGGCCAGTGCCCCCCTTTTTTTTTTGCTTCAGTAAGAAAGGAATGTTGGGTAAAGGACATAGGTATTTCTAGGTCAGGTAAGTAGGGTAGGTGAGGAAGCAGATGCAAGCAAACAGGACAAAGGAGACAAGACAGAGGGATGGTGAGAGACATGACAGGTTGGGGAGCACCATGATTAGGGTTTAGGGAGGGGGAAACATATGCCCATGCCCATCAAACATGGAGGCAGTGAGAATTTAGTCCTCACCCACAAAACTGTCATCACCATCTCCTTACTCCGCTGGCTGATGGAGTGCTTGATGTCTTCCCCTATGGATCATAAGTGAGAGCAGCCTCTCTATCCAGTATAGGTGTGCAGCAGTGGTGCTGTACACAACCTTATGTACCAACCCTGGCAACTCCAGGCATGTGATAAAATCCCCACCTCTTGACACTACTCATAGAGAGTATCACAGCACCAGCTGCCAGGATAGTGCTACCTGATGTGGAGGGCCCAGGTAGGGCAGGGACATCAGAGGCAGTGCTGCCAGGTTGGGTCCCAGATGTGCTGAGTGTCAGTGCAGGTGACAGTGGAACGGGGGCAGGCTGAGCCAAGGGATTGGCCTATGTCCCTATGCTGTAAAGCATTTTGTGATTTGCCAGAGAGGGATGACATGGAAATGTTTTGACAACACATAGAAAAAAGTGAGGTAAGGGTTGAGGTAAGAGAAGAAAAGAGATATGATTAATAACATCATATGTGACATACAATGCATTATCATAATAATAAAGTGTTTTATCTCTACTTTCACATTTAAGTGTACTTCTGAACAACTACAAACTATAAGTAAGGCTTGCTCAAAGTAATAGTTGCAGTGTGCATATGTTGCACATGTGATTAGTCTAGTTATGCAGGTTACGTTAACAACAGGGCATTTATGCCACTTGTGTTGAAATTAAATTATGTAGTATTTTTAAAGGATATTACTATATATTTTTTACTTGTGGTATTTGCACCCATAACTTCTGACTACAGTATTAGACTTGACTCCTACAGTTGGCTTGTGTTACAGATTGAAGCATGCATGCTTGCTTTTACAGTTACAATATGCATGCTTACTTTGCTACAGCAGTATAGAAGAGCAGTACTTTAGCTAAAATAATGGTTATGTTGTGATGCATAAATACCCCTTGCATCCTTCAGTCTCTCTAGACACTCAGCATGGACATCTCTGTTCGCATAATCTCTTGGTTGGCTGTGGGATAAAGAGAGGAAAACAAGACAAGAGCATTATGCATACCAGTCTTGCCTATATGCAGCTTACTAGCTACTATAAATTCTCGTTATCAGTATACTTAGACAACTGTGGTATGTCAGCAGTCCTGAACTTATCCAGCCTCTGGTTGAGTGTATACTTGTTGTACCATTTCAGATCATTAAAATTACGCCTACGCTGTTCTCCAGTGCATGGAATGCCTAGTCGCACTGGAGACAGCCTTAGACTTGTACTGTGAGCTGGTATAGCCCCCTGCAAGAGCCTTGAACTGTGACACTTTACAAGGAGTCCAGTGAAGATTCTGGACTCCTTAACACTCCACCTCTACACTCCAAATTGGGCAACTTCACTTCTACCACCAGGCATGCCTGTCCAGGGAAAATAACAATAGTTAAGAATCATTTCCTGCCAGTGGGTATTATCTCATTTACTGGTACTGTGCAAACCCAAGAAACCATGCCAACCACATTTGCATAATGTTGAACAGAGAGCAGCAGTGCCAAACAGAGAGAAAAGCAGTTTTTGAAACTGAAAGGTTTATCAGACACTTGGTATTAGTTTGAGGGTTGTTTGCTGCTGTACCTGTTAGGTGGTTTAACTTTGCAGACATGTACTAGGGGGCATAAATTTTATGACCTGACATATTTTTTTTGTGTGTGTGGCTTTACACAGTGATAAAATTAATTTTTACAATGTGGGATTCAAATTTATGCATATGAGACAAAACATTTTATTCTACAGCAATGAATTTCCATCCTTGCCACAGAAGAAGTGCTTCTCAGACATACTTATGAATTATATATAAATATACATGACAGACTGAGGGGTTAACCATGTATGTGTGTGACCTGACAAGGTCCCAGTTTATACATTCATGTGTGTATGAGTATTATTGATGCCTAAAGGCCATCCAAGGTCAGAGATCACAAGTATACTTACAGAAACATAATAGTCAGTATATCCTCTGCCACATAAATAATTCATATGAGCTCCACTGCTATACATAGTTAATGTTATTTATAATTATATTTATTGTTTTATGTGTTTATTCAAACTGAGTGTACAACCCTTACTAAAATTGGGAGTGTGTAATAATTTTTATGTGAATTTTAATATAAATTAAAATGGAACAACTGTAAAAATATTTGGAATTTGCTGTATTAGAACCCAGGATCATCTGTATTGCAGCCCTATACTTACACCTGCTGCCACAAGAATAGTTAAAAAACAGTAGGATATTTTCATATTCATTATTAAATTCTTTGTGTTAACTGCTGCACAATACCACTTAGCGTGTTTGCTTGGTGTAAAACATGGAGGATACAATGTATCTGCTTTGAAATTGTCTACTGTCTGCTTCCTGCCTGCAGGTGTTCTAGACCTGCAGGTGTTGAGGAAGGTTGCTAACTGCTGTGCAACTCTACTTAGTGGGTTGGCGGTGGAAAGCCAAAAATGCAACAATGTATCCTTTTTGAAATCGAGAATCTCTGCATCCTGTCTGCAGGTGTTTTGTCTGCTTCATGTGTGGGCCATTAGTCCAGGTTTGCACAGCGGTAAGTGATGGGGAAACATGAGAAGCAAAGCTAAACTCATTTTATCCTTGTGAGCAGTGTTTCTTAGGTTTGATCCTTAAAAGTCAAATACGGGACTTGAACCATGATCTACAGATAGTATATACTGTGTGGATCACCATGTTTAGCAGATGTGATACACACACAAACACACACACACACACACACACACACACACACACACACACACTCACACTCACACACACACACAGACACAAATTCAGAGGTGTAGTTTATGTATTGGTTAAATACATTACATGACATTTATTGTATTTATCCATTTCTCATGTTTGCACTAATCCATGTGCCGTGCAAACACTGGTATTAAAAAACAAAAAACAGAAAAAATAAAATAAACAACATTACAAAATAAATGTTAGTACACATAAATGATTTTTACACAGGTCTAGATTTGAACTCTCACACCAATGAGCCTACAAAACATAGTAAGGGGGTCTTATCCCTTTGCCACAGAACAGCTTTGCAGCAAGAATGAAAATCATTGATGTAATGGGATCCTATCTCGCCTACATTCATAACTGATGGGTTCGGAGCCGATCCGTCGGCTCCAACTCGGCCACTATACCTAGAACGAAGTCTCTTATTGGCTGGGCTACCCCTTATCCCATAATGCACCACACCTACTTCCCCAGATCTCATTTGCCGCTTTTCAAGCCGGACGTGTTCTCGACTTGGCTGGAGCTAAGTGATTTTTTCTTGACCTTTGGGTCTTTTTTGACTAGGGGTTCTGTCAGTATTTAAACAAACAGCTGTTTTCACAGCTTTGTGAGCGTTTGTGTTGACTTTCGTGAAATTTGATTTTTTTCTCTACTTCGCGCTACTTGTGTACTGGACAAGGCCCATTTAAGTTAGAGGGCTCTTGCCCTTATTGTATATTTATCTTTCTTTCTTCTCGTTGTGGTGTGACTGAGTTAGTTTCGGGCTAAGCCCGTTTAAGTTAGAGGGCTTTAGCCCGCATAGTTTTTCTCTCTGTTGTGTCGGGCTAAGCCCGTTTAAGTTAGAGGGCTTCAGCCCATTTGTCCTGTTTACTGTTTTTGGCCTTATTGTAGATTACTTGTATTTCTTGTCACTATGTCGAAGGAACAAAAGTCGGGTTTCAAGAAATGTGCAAAATGTAATTATAAGATGTCTATTACGGACAGCCATGCTGTCTGTGTGTACTGTTTAGGGCCCAAACATTTACAAGATACCTGTAGTGTGTGTCATGCTTTCTCTTCCAGGGTTCTCCAGGAGAGAAAGAACCAATTGATTCTAAGGGGCCTGATTAAGCCTTCCTTTGAAGAAGCTTTAGCTTCTTCACCTGCTTCCAAAAAGAAGAGATCGTCGGCTAAGACCAGTCCGTCGGGCCCGACTCCTAAGAAGCATAGATCGTCGGCTCCGACCAGTCCGTCGGACCAGACAACTAAGAAACAAGGCTCGACGTCTTCTTCCTCGGCTCCAATGGCTTCGGAGCCGATGGCTGAAGGGTCTGCCTCGGTGCTTCTCCCCTCGGCTCCATTGGTTTCGGAGCTGCAGGTGAGTGCATCGAGAGGCCAATCACCTTCCTCGGCTCCATTGATCTCGGCGCCGTTGGAGGTGTGCAGCTCAGACTCTTCCCTCTTGGCTCCGGAGCCTCCTTCGGCGCCGACACTGCTGCAGCCGGACCCGGTCTCGGATCTGATAGTGCTGGAACCCTTTCGGAGCTGGTCCCCTGCCTTATCGGAGCCGAGGCAGAAGTCTTCTCGGCCCCAATCTGTTTCCTCCAAATCCTCTAGGTTATCTGATTCGGATTTGGATAGGGTTATCCAGAGGCTGTTCCAGTCCCTAGTCTTTACTAAAATGATCTCGGCTCCGGCCCACGTGGTTTCGGAGCCGATTCCACCTCCCATACACTCGAGTCCTCCTCCGACCTCCTTGGAGCCGTTGGAGTTGGTGCAGGTAGAACGGAGCGGAATCGTCCAGTCGGAGCAGGGACCCCCTCAGAGTTTTTCTGCTCTGACTTTCATTCCTACCCTGTCCTCGGTGTCAGGGTTTGGTACCGGGTCTTCCTCGGCAGGGGCTGAGGGCAACACTGTAGAGCTCACCTCTTCGATGCCCAGTCTTCCCCTCGGAGCATCTGCTGCAGGCATTCCCGGTACCTCCGTGGTCCCTCAGCAAGTGCTCTCCGCGGAGTCTGGAGGGCCTGCCTTTGAGGCCATGAGGAGTGCGCTGGCCATGGCTTTGCTGGTTCAGCAGGTTTCTACCTCTCCATCCCAAGTTCTGGGTACTGGTGCCTCTGGAGACATTCTTTCCCATGACAGTGGGGCCCCAGGGCCTGAGGATACCCCCTTGGGGAGTTTCCTTCTTCCGGGGGGTCCTTCTGAGTCCACTTCGGAGGAACCCCCAAGGAAGAAACTGTGTAAGAGGAAGCACGTTGATTCCCAAGATGAATCCGTCACTTCAGACAGTGACCTCGATGATGCGGAGGGGTACCCTAAATCGTCCTCGGATGACGTCTCTTTCTCCGATATCCTTGAGATTTTGAGACAAAGAGGCGATTGGCAATCCAAAGCCCCTACCACTGAGGAGTCAGTCTTCCTCAAGGCCTTCGGGGCCCAGCACTCCTCCTCCTGGGTGTCTCCACCCTTTGATGAGCTATTGGACCTTATCTCTTGGAGGGTGTGGGAACATCCTGACACGGCAGAACTGGTGCCTGCCAGGCCCAATAAGTTCCTTTCAGCTCCCCCCCAGAAGGAATTCCTTACCAAGGGCATTGCAGTTGATGCTATGGTGGTGGCATCTGCCACTCAGCAGGACGTGGCAGAGGCTTCAACGTCTATTCATCCTCCTAATAAGGATTCTAGGAGCATGGATAGGTACGGGAAGCATACCCTTTCTTCAGCGACCTTTACCATGCGGTCGCTGAACTATCTTTGTCACTTCACAAGGCTCCAAAGGGACTTTCTCAAGGAGTTAGGAGAGTCCCTTGCGGGTAACCTTCCTGAGGCATTAGCACAGACTGTAGGTGCCCAGATGGCTACCCTAACTTCCATTGTTATCTCGTCCATGAGGCTCATTTCCTATGCAGCCGAGGGGGCGAGTAGAGCAGCGGGCACAGGAGTGGCTCTTAGGAGGCAAGCCTGGCTACGCTTGTGTCCATTCACGGAGGCCTTTAAGTCTTCCTTCACTGATGCCCCCTTTGATGGGTCTTCCTTGTTCGGACCCAAAGTGAAGGACACGCTTACTCGGTGCGAGCAGGAGGGAAAGACCTTGACTGCCATTGGGGCCCGTTTTTCCGCTCCCTCTAGACCTTATCCCAAGGGTCAGAGAGGAGGGAAAATGTGGTTCAAAAAAGCCCAAAAGGTTTTCTCTACTCCACCGAATGATCCCCCCTCCAGAGGCAGGGGGGGGGGAATTCAGGAAGACGCCGCCCTAGAGGTGGCAGAGGCCCCCGTAATTCTGGAGACCGCAATTCCTTTCGTGGTTCCTCCTACCCTCAAAATCCCTAGGATGTGGCCCGACTGTGCTTCTCCGGAGCCGGTCGGGCGTCATTTTGCGAAACACCCACAGGCTTGGGAATCGATAACCAAGGATCAGTGGGTGCTTCGCATTGTAACCGGAGGTTACCTCATTCCCTTTTTCAAGCCCCCTCCTCCTACAAGGAGAATCCCGGACGTGCCACCCAGTCAACGGGATCTGGCAGCCGTAGAAGTTTCAAAGCTGCTAAGCAAAGGGGTCATCCAGCCCGTCCCCGCCGACCAGATCAGATCAGGAAATTACTCAAGATTATTTTTGGTGCCAAAAAAGACAGGGGACGTAAGGCCCATTTTGGACCTCAGTCTTTTGAATTGGTTTGTGAAGAAGTCCAAGTTCCGGATGGTCACCCTTCAGTCCATTCTCCCGTTATTGGAGAAGGATGTCTGGATGTGCTCCATAGACCTCAAGGACGCACATATTGATACGTCAGGAGTCCAGGAGTTATTTACGCTTCCGCCTAGGAACCAGTCACCTCCAGTTTTGTGCACTGCCCTTTGGTCTCACCACAGCCCCCAGGGTGTTTACCAAGTGTCTGGCAGTGGTGACAGCTCACTTGAGAAGTCTCAGATTCCAGGTGTTTCCCTATCTCGACGACTGGCTCCTCACTGCCACCTCCAAGCATCTACTGATTCGAGCACTGATGGCCACAGTAACCTTGGGTCTCTCGCTAGGAATCACTTTCAATTGGGAAAAATCTGTGCTGCGGCCATCTCAGCATATCACTTTTATAGGCGCAGAGTTAGACACAAGAAGGATGCGGGCATTTTTGCCATCAGACAGAATTCAGATTCTACAGTCACGGATCCAAAATTTGTTACCCAAATCTCGAGTTCCTGCCAGACAGATTCTCCAGTTATTGGGTTTGATGGCTGCAACTATCCTCCTAGTACCTTTAGCCAGGTTGCACATGCGGGTGCTCCAATGGCTATTATCAGTTCAATGGTCATACCAAGAACTCCCCCTGAACCACCCGGTTCTGATTACGGACAGTTGTCGTCGGGACCTCCATTGGTGGCTATGTCGGTCCAACCTGGACCGGGGGGCATCCCTTCGCCCTTCAGCTCCCTGTTGCCACAGTGACCACGGACACCTCCCAGACAGGGTGGGGGGGGTCATTATCTGGACAGGTCTGTCCAAGGCACGTGTCAGGATTGTGAAGCGCACCTTCACATCAATATCCTGGAAATGAGAGCGGTGCTTCTGGTTTTACAAGCACTTCATCATGCTCTCCCCCAAGGTACTATTGCGATTCTATCCGGCAACATGTCGGTAGTTTGGCACATAAACAAACAGGGGGGAACCAGGTCCTACCCCCTTTGCAGGGAGGCCATGAGAGTATGGCACTGGGCCATAGCCTCTCGTCGTTTCCTAGTAGCCACGCACATTCCGGGAAAAGCCAATGTGATTGCAGACAGGCTCAGCAGGACTCTCCTGTTACCCCACGAGTGGTCCCTCAACAACAGAGTGGCTGCGCAGATCTTCACCAGATGGGGCCTCCCTTGTTGCGACTTGTTCACCAGCCCCAACAATGCGAAGTGCAGAGAGTTCTTCACTCTGACACCCTCTCAGGGATAGTCTCCCAGGGACGCTCTAGCCCACAATTGGCCCCCGGGTCTGCTTTATGCCTTCCCCCCGATTCCTCTTCTCCCGAGGGTGATTCAGAAGGCCCTTCATGTCGGGTGCCACATGATTTTGGTCGCCCCACATTGGCCCCGTCAGGTTTGGTTCCCCTTTCTTCAGAAGTATACGGTACAGGGCCCTTGGATTCTGGACCCAGTACCGGATCTGTTATCCAATCCGTTGGGGCACTCTCATCCGTCCCTCCGGTCGCTCCAACTGGCTGCTTGGCTACTCCACTTCCATCCTTAGTTAGGGATCTTTCCCTTTCTTCAGAAGTGATGCACATCTTGTCTTCTTCCCACAAGCCATCTACCGTTAAGCTGTATTCCAGCAAATGGAAAAGATTTGTCTGCTGGGCCCAGCAGTGAAGTATTGATTATCTCACGGCCCCAGTACCGCAGGTTTTGGAATTTCTAGCCTCATTGTTTCTTTCTGGCTCTTCAGTCTCCACACTTAAAGTTCAACTGGCTGCTATATCTAATTTTCATGTTGCTATAGAGCCTTCTTTAATGGCCAACAGACTGTGCAAGTCTTTTCTTAGAGGAGCCTGGCTCCTCAGGCCTCCTATGGTTCATCCTGTGTCCCCTTGGGACTTAAATTTAGTTCTGACCTCCTTAACTGCCCGTCCCTTTGAGCCAGCAGCCACTTGTGATTTAAAATTCCTATCTTGGAAAACTGCCTTTCTAGTGGCAATAACTTCTGCTAAGCGTGTTTCAGAGCTTCAGGCTCTCTGTTCTTCCCCTCCTTATTTGATCTTCCACAGAGACAGAGTTTCTCTTAGATTGAATCCATCCTTTTTGCCTAAGGTAGCATCCCCTTTATGCATTCAGCAATCATTGGAGCTCCCAGTTTTCTTCCCAAATTTTTCTAATAGATCAGAATATACCTTCCACCAGTTGGATGTTCACAGGCAGCTGCATTTTTACTTGGATAGGACCACTCAGACTCGAAAATCTGACCAACTGTTTGTGTCCTTTGCGGAGAATAGGTTAGGTCTTCCAGTTGCCAAAGCCACAATTGCCAAATGGATTAAGGATTGCATCTCTTTAATTTACTCCCAGTCAGGTAAAGAGTTGCCTTTTCCAATCAAAGCTCATTCTACCAGGGCTATGGCCACCTCTGTAGCTTTTCACTCCAAAGTGTCAGTAGATGATATCTGTGCGGCTGCTACTTGGTATTCTCCGCACACATTTATTTCTCATTATAAACTTGATGTGGCTTCCTGAGGTAGAGCTTCATTTGGTTCCACAGTTCTCAGGAGTGTGTTCCAGTGAGCCACCTGGGGTTTTAGGTGCTAGGGACGCTGTCCCATCAGTTATGAATGTAGGCGAGATAGGATCCTATTACATCTTTTAGTTATGTACTTACCATAACTTTGGATGTATGGGATCCATCTCGCCTACCTTCATGCATACCCATCCTCCTTCCCCCTACCTTTTGGATTTGGAGGAAACATTGGTCCTGCTGTGCTCTCCTCTGGAAGGGCTCTAGTTGGTTACTTTTATCGGTATGTGTTCTGTACCTGTATGTATGTATGAAAGCGAACAAACAAGATCTGGGGAAGTAGGTGTGGTGCATTATGGGATAAGGGGTAGCCTAGCCAGTAAGAGACTTCGTTCTAGGTATAGTGGCCGAGTCGGAGCCGACGGATCAGCTCCGAACCCATCAGTTATGAATGTAGGTGAGATGGATCCCATACATCCAAAGTTATGGTAAGTACATAACTAAAAGTTTATACAAGCAAGTCCAGAATCACCCATGGTATTAACAAGACGTATGTCTCTTGTACACTACTGAGTTGTTTGTACATGTGTTAATTTCAGATGTAGTGCAATGATTGATCGCACAACCATTAACGACTATTGTTTGCAGAAATGCAGCTCTGTCTTATCTTTGTGTGGTGTTCATTCTTCTTTTATTTGATCAGTAACCTGAAATATGCTGTGACAGCCTTGCCCTGTCCCAGCAATCAAGGACCCTCAATTCTCACCACTAACACCAGAGAGGGCATCTCATATATGAGGCAAGGAAAACAAATACATACAGTAAAATACAATTTCCCTTAAGTGCACACAGAGGTCACAGTCAATCTGGGGCTGGTTGTTCCCTTTGCTCTCCAGGTCCCCAGTAAGACTCCCCACTGGCACAGCTATAGGGTCCAGATCTCAGTCTAGCTGGCAAGTTAACCTCCAGTACCCTCTCTGTCCAACCAGTGCTTTGTGTCCCTGCCCAAGTAGCTGACACACACACACACTTTGAGGTAAGTATTTATACAACTTCACAGACACTCCTGGGAAAGGCTGACACAGATTCTCCAGCTGTGCCTCTTTACCCAGACTATAGATGAGTAATCACTGCCACCACCAGCTAATAATTATCAGCTACCCAAAGGCCTTTAAAAGGGTGTCCAGTTATTACTGTAAAATATTATTATCCAATTAGTAAGTGTGACTAATCAGTCAAGGCTTATTAGAGTGGCCTTGTACAATAAACTCTATAAATATGCAATGTACTCTAGAGCTTAACTTAACTCTACAAAAACCAGCCACAGGTAAAAGATTTTTTAAATATTTAATAATAAATACTAAAAACACAAGACAATACTACTACACCACAGTGCTATTCAAGAGTTCAGAGATCACACAGAAATTAAAATAATTCCGTAGTACAGTTTTGACATACCAGAAAAACACTTAAGTCTAATCTTTATAGTCCTAGCTATTTCTACAAGAAAACATACTTCTAAGATAACTTACTTACATAGAGCAATGCAGTGCTGAGTTGAATATCAAGACCAAAATGCTTAATAATTTCTGGTTCTCACTGTTTAAATTAGAACTGCAGTTCTGCTAAAACACTACATCATTTGTTTACACTTTTCTGGAGTTCCCAGGCTGACACATTAACTACATTTACATTCTTAACATCTCCCTTTTGTTATCTTGCAGATGGTCAGGAACAGAGCAATAAAATACATTTGCATGTTTAAGTCTAGCAATTTAACTCTTGGTTAAAACAATAGAAATCATTTCTTCATCTAGACTATTCGGCACCACTGTTTCCTTGAAAGTGTCACCACATGCTTTTACTGGGTCAGTAGTGAGCACAATTGCCACATTTTTGTAACAGCATTTCTTTACATTTAAAACAACAAGCCTGTAGTTTACATTTATATTTACAAATGATAGAATTATGTACCAAATTCTATTTGGCTAGGCTAGCAGCCTTCACCCATCTCTACACAATCTTCACATCTCTCCCCCCTGGAGAACTCAAGCTAGTTTTTCAAATGACCCTTGAGAAACACTGCTTGAGAGGGGTTAGGTCTATATGAGTGTACCTCACCCCATTCCCTGTCTTGAGAGCCCATCTGCATTGGCATTGCTACTCACACAGCGGTGCTGCACTGACATATCATATGCTTGCAACTCTGGGCTCCATCTTAGCAACTTGGCATTTTGCTGGCTGGCTCTGTTTAACCATGTTAGGGGGTTGTGATCTGTCATTACAGTGGATTTCCTTCCATACAGATAAGGCTGAAGTTTCAGCAGTGCCCACACTATGGCTAGACGTTCCTTTTCTACAGCTGCATAGCATTCCTCCCTGGGTTGGAGCCTACAACTGAGATAAACCACTGGGTGCTCTTCTCCCTCTGAAGAAATCTGGCTAAGTACAGCCCCCACCCCATGGTTCGAAGCATCCACCTGCACAACAAATTGTTTGATGTAATCTGGACTGGCTAACACAGGGGGGTCCTCCCAAAGCATCTTTAAGCTTCTGGAATGCCTGCTCACATGCTGGGGTCCACACTACCTTATCTGGCCTGTTCTTCCTTGTCAGGTCTGTGAGGGAAGCAGCTATGGTACTATAACTAGGGACAAATGTTCTGTAGTACCCTGCTGTCCCTAACAATGCCCTCACCTGCTTTTTAGTAACAGGTACAGGCCATGCCTGAATGGCTTCCACTTTGGCAGGTTCTGGCTTTATCTTACCACTCCCCACTCTATGTCCTAGGTAGGAGACCTCTGTCATATCCACCTGACATTTTCTAGGGAACATATTTGCTGTTCCGAAACACATACACACAACACAAGCACACCAAACAAACAGCAATCCACACACATACACATAAAATATTACATCTAACCCTACACTAAACTGTACATACATCACTAACTATCCACTTACCCTAACCCAAACCCTAACCCTAAGGTCCGTCACTATCACACAGTCACCTAACCCTAACTCAGCTACCTCGCCCTAACCCTCATGTCCACACAATCGCACACTTACCTGACCTGCACCCTAACCCTAACTCACCTACCCCGCCCTAACCCTCACGCCTACACAATCGCACACTTACCTGAACCCAACTCGTAATGTTCCACCACAGCACTGAAAATAGCGAAGCAACAGAAACGGACAACCAAATTCTTTCCCTGAGAAAAAATGTGGTTTTCTGCAGCTTCGCTATTTTCAGCGTTCGCTGAATAGAGTTCGATATTAGAACATTCGATGTTCTGAAACATTGATGTTCTAATATAGACCCGAGATAGCTGCTGGGACATTGCTACCCCTTCCACTGAGGTGTCAGCCTGAGCCTCACTGAGGAGATCAGTCCTCAGATCTCCGTCAGAATCCTCCTGCAGTCCACTGCAAATGCTCAGCATAATGGCCTCCCTAACATGGTAAGGTTTCATCATGTTAACATGGTACAGTTTGTGCCCCTGCTGTCTGTCTAGCATTTCCACCATGTAGTTAACATCACTTACCTTTCTTACCACCTTGTAGGGTCCCTCCCAAGCTGCTTGCAGCTTGTTGTGTCTGACACGAATGAGAACCATTATCTGCTGCCCCACAGCATACTCTCTAGCTCAAGCATTCCTGCCATACCACACCTTTTTCTTTTTTTGGGCTTCTGCCAGGTTCTCCTAGGCCAAGCCCATGAGTTCCCTGAGCCTTGTCCTGAGGTTTAGGATGTATGCCACAACAGACTCCTGGTAAGACTTACACTCACCTTCCCACTCATCTCAAATTAAATCTAGGGGTCCCCTCACCCTATGCCCATACAGGAACTCAAAGGGTGAAAACCCTGTGGATTCCTGGGGAACCTCTCTGTAAGCATACAACAGATGGGGCAAATATTTGTCCCACTCCCTCTTAAACTGATCTGCAAATGCCCGTAGCATGGACTTGATTGTAGAGTTTAACATCTCAACAAGACCATTAGTCTGGGGATGGTAGGGGGTGGTCTTGATGTGCTTCACCTCACAGGACTTCTACAAACAAGCCGGCAGGTCTGACATGAAATTGACACCTCTGTCAGACAGTATTCCTTTTGAGAAACCCACCCTGCTGAAAATCTCTAACAAAGCATTTGCCACCTTCTCTGCCTCAGTGGAGGACAAAGCCACTGCCTCAGGGTATTGTGTAGCATAATCCACTACCACTAGGATATATACTTTTTCCCTGTGGAACTTGGGGTACTCAGAAGACCCGGAATATCCATAGCTACCCTCTAAAATGGCTCCTCAATCACAGGCAAAGGCATCATAGGAGCTCTCACCTTGTCTCCTGCCTTGCCTACCTTTTGGCACTGCTCACAGGTTCTGCAGTACCCTGTTACATCTCTGGAAATTCCAGGCTAATAGAAGTTCTGCATAATACGCCTCTTTGTACATTTTATGCCCATATGACCTGGAAAGGGAATATCATGGGCTATGGCTAGAAGCGCCAGATGGTAGGCTCTAGGCACTACCAGCTGCTGCACTCTCTCACCTTCTAGCCCTCCCTCAGGTGTCCACTCTCTGTACAGTAACCCTTTGTCCCAGTATACAGATTCCCCCTTCCCTTGAGAATCAGGTGCCTCCTTAGCTACCTGCCTCAGGCCTTGCAATGTAGGGTCTGAGAGCTGAGCCTGTCTCAACTCTCTCCTTGTAACCCTTCCCAGCTCCCCTTCCACGGGAAGCCTGGCATCCTCTGACAGTGGTGCTTCACTGTCAGCCTGGGTACTACTACTGACCTCTACCTTTGCAAGTCACTCTGTCCAAGGGAACATCAGTACCCACAAGCAGCTGTGGCTCACATTCAGTCTCACTGCTAGAGCATAGCTCCCTTCCTGAAGTAACCACCTCACCAGTCCTGGCTGCAAGTATGCAGTATGTCTGGGTCTCCCCCAGGCTACCAGACCCACATGCTTGTCTCCTAGCCTGACTACATGTAACTGCATAATTACACTATACTGCCTCATCCAAATCCTTCCCTCTCAGGACATCTGCAAGATGGTAGCTTAGTACCCCTGTTGTCTCAAGACAACCTACTATTGGCATTTTGTCTTTCCCACTTACTGGTTCCCTCACCTTTGGTTCCCCACCTTGCCTCTGTGGACACCTATATGCCACATGGCCCCACTGGTTGCATTCAAAACATTTAACCCTAGCTCCTGGACCTGTACCTGGACTAGTGGCTTCCCCAGCTACTGGCAGATTCTGTTGGGGCAGTCTATGCTGCCCACCATGGGTTCCTTTAGACCCATGAGCAGTACTGGGGGTCCCCTTCCTGTGCAAGGCTGCCCTGCTGGCCAGGTATAGGTATCCCTTCTTCCCCAACTCATTTGAACTACCACATTATTTATCAGCTAACTGGATCCTCATGTCCTCAGGCAAAGTGCTAAGAGCTTGTTCCCTCACCAAAAGGTCTGCCAGCGCTTCACAATTGGTGACTTGACATCCACTCACCCAACTATGAAAATAAGTGCTCAGTACAGCAACATATTCACACACACTTTCATCTGCCTTGCATCTATGCTCACAAAACATTTTTCTATACATTTCAGGTGTTAGCTTACAACATTCTAAAATACATTTTTTTACAGCAGTGTAATCAAAACATGCAATGTCAGACATTTTAGCCAATGCATTTACAGTTTTACCATGAAGTAAGGGGTTCAGGAACAGTACCTAGAACCTTTGGTCAGCAGTATACTGTTTGCATACCCTCTCAAACGTGTGAATGAAACTATCAAAATGATTCCCCTCTTTAAATTGCAGAAGAAATTTACTGACCTGTTGTGCTTCTGAGGTCCAGTTACTCCCTTCCCCATTACCTGCATGACTCTGGTGAAAAGTCAGCATTTCCCTCTCATGCCTCCTCTGACGCTGTTTATCCTTGGCCTCTATCTCCAAATGGCTGGCCTCCAACTCATGTCTCTTTAGCTCCAGCTGGATTTTTAAGTCCACTGCAGAAAGGGTGAGCTGTCCATTCTCCGAGGATACTGTAACTCCACTGCCAGTCTGATTGTCCTACTGGATGCTGTTTTCTGATGCAGCTGTAACCAAGGCTGAAATCAGGTATGCCTTAGTCAAGTTTCCATGTACCAGTCCCCTAGCCTGGCACATCTCCAACAGCTGGCTCTTTGTCAGCTTTCCATACTCCTGTGCTGACATGCTGCCTGCTCACCCTGACTAACTAAGCTAACAAAATAAATAAAACAATTGTGATCTGAACTCCGAGTATTCACTGCGTGGCTGTTTTAGAGTACAAAACATCTTCAGAGATCACTGTACATAAGCTACAGGATTTACTCTACCCACACCACTACAAGCCACTTAGTATTTGCCAACTAATTAATATGTGATGTGGATATCCACCACCACCACAAATGTGAAGTGATTTCACCACTGCCACAACATGTGATGGCCGTGCCCTGGCCCAGCAATCAAGGAGCCTCATTCCTCACCACTAACACCAGAGAGGATGTCTCATATATGAGGTAAGGATAACAAATACACACAGTAAAGTACAATTTCCTTTAAGTGCACACAGAGATCATAGTCAGTCTGGGGCTGGTTGCTCTCAACGTCTACAATAAGACTCCCCACTGGCACAGCTATAGGGTCCAGATCTCAGCCTAGCTGGCAAGCTAACCTCTAGTACCCTCTCTGTCCAACTAGTGCTTCGTGTCCCTGCCCAAGTAGCTCTCTCACACACACACACACACACACACACACACACACACACACACACACATACACACACACACAAACACACACACTCTTTGAAATAAGTATTTATACAACTTCACAGACTCTCCTGGGAAAGGCTAGCACAAATTCTCCAGCTGTGCCCCTTTATCCAGACTATACAGTAGTAATCACTGCCACTACCAGATAATAATTATCAGCTACCCAAATGCCCTTAAAAGGGTGTCCAATTATTACTGTGCAATATTATTATCCAATTGGTGAGTGTGACTAATCAGTCAAGGCTTATTAGAGTGGCCTTGTACAATAAACTCTATAAATATGCAATGTACTCTAGAGCTTAACTTAACTCTACACAAACCAGCCACATGTAAAAGGTTTTTAAAATATTTAATAAATACTAAAAACACAAGGCAATACTACTACACCACAATGCTATTCAAGAGTTCAGAGATCACACACCAACTTAAAGTAATTCCATAGTACAGTTCTGACATAACAGAAAAACAATTAAGTCTAATCTTTATAGTTCTAGCTATTTCTACAAGAAAACATACTTCTAAGATAACTTACTTAAATAGAGCAAGGCAGTGCTGAGTTGAATATCAAGACTAAAATGCTTAATAATTTCTGGTTCTCACTGTTTAAATTGGAGCTGCAGTTCTGCTAAAACATTACATCATTTGTTTACATTTTCCTGGTGTTCCCAGGCTGACACATTACATTCTTAACATCTTCATTTTGTTATCTTGCAGCTGGTCAGGAACAAAGCAATAAAACAGTGTAAGAAACTTCTCTGTGTGGAAGATTTTCATTCCATATATTTCTAGTTAATCACTGTATATTAATCAGATCAGACAATAGTAGTAGAAGTAGCGAACGTAAACTCGTCAAGTCAAAAAGTAATAATAGAAAATATATAATTCCACAGCATTACTAAGTATTTGAAAGTAATCCAAGCAAGGCAGGCAGTCTGTTTCCAGTCGAATATCCTTTATTAAGTACACAGACAAGCGATCCAAGTAAAACAAAAATAGAGTAATAATTTCCTCACAAGCTTTCTAAATATATATATATATATATATATATATATATATATATATATATATACTTTTTATCAGACATGGGAGTGGTTTATTGTGCTGTAAAACAAAGTGTTATTGGTACACATGTTAAATTCACATTCCTTCCCCCATCAGTGTGACATTCGAGCTGGTCCTGCCCTGCCTAGTAGCTGTCATAACATATAGCCCTAATGTACTTTAATGGTACATCTTATTTAACCAAATTATTCAGTAGATTATTAAGTCTGTGATTTTATACAAGGCAATATACTACATGGCTGGAAATATATCAACTTTAGTTCATTTTGCGATCAAAAATTACATATAAATATATACATATACATTTTGCATGTAAAAATCAGTTTCTATTTTCATAACCTATTGTTAACAAAGATCACTTTCGTCCTTCTAGACTTCTTCAGGTCTGTGTACAAGAATCCTAAAAACCTATATAATTGTATAATTAGTTAGTATTGTTATTACCATCATTTTGAATAAAGTGGAAAAAAGAACCAGAAAAAAATGAAAATAAAAAAATATATATGTATGATTATGGAAACAAAATATACACTTAAATTTCAAATGATTTAAAATGGTATTTAAAACCAATTTGTAGAAAAAAATAAAATAAAATGCAATTAGTCATGTAAACAATGTGGCAATTTTCTAAGTTCCAGTGCACTTTTAATTGAACAGTAGTAGCTTAGTCCAGGCTTTCTAAAAGAGTTCAGCTTTAATTGCCACATGAGTTCATGTTTCTGCAGAATATTCGGGATGTCTCCTTCAAGATCACCCATGTCTATGCGATCCAGGATCTGGAACTTAAAACCTGTGTGTCTTTTATGAAGAGAAAGGTGTTTGGCTAGTGCATTATTTTTACATCCAGAGCGGATTTCTGACAGATGACATGAAATCCTTCGCTTGAGTTTATTTACAGTCTTGCCCACATAGAATGCATCACATTCATTGCACTGTGCCCTGTAAATTACCTTTTTAGTGTTACAGTCATCCCCTGCACTGGTTTTAATGATCTTCTTTAAATAAGGGCAATAAAAACTATCACCTTGCTGTATAAATATACAAAATGTACAATTAGTTTCACATCTTTTAGTGCTTTTCTCACACGGTCTAGGTTTAAATTCAACAAAACTTCTAATATTCTTGGCCTTCCTATAAACAAATGATGGGGCTTCACCCAAGATGTTAATCAGAAAAGGGTTTCCTGTGACAATGTCCCAGTTTTCTTCAATAATATTTTTGTACCAAGCTGCAGGAGTGAGGTTGTAAACCTTAAAATGTTTGTGAGGAAGCTCAACTTAAGGGTACAGTTTCATGGCAAAAGTAATGACACTAAAAATAAGCCTGTTGATGAAACTATAAAAAGGCCTAGCAGCTATTGTCCACCACTACATCAAATTAAAATAGTGTTTGCATAGCCAAAAACATTTTTTTTTTTTTTTTTTTTATTTCCAGCTGTGATTCGCATCTGCTAGCGCGGATGCTGCATAATCTCGAAGTAAAGTATTGTTTGTCTTTAGTTAGTGTTTGCATAGCTCAAAACATTTTTTTTTTTTTTTTATAGACTGTATTTTTTATTGTGATTGCAACTGCAGTTAGAGTGCGTGAGTGTTTGTAACTTTGTAATCTGTATTCAATTATTTTATAGTCTAGTCTTTTTGTGGATGTTGTGTTTTTGTAGGCTGTACATGGTAACATATGAAATTGTTAGTGTTTGTAGGCTGTACAACATGGTAACATATATGCGATATATATATTGTTTTTTGCATTTAGTTTTGGAGGGCAGTAGTTAGTTGACTGAAAGATAAGAGATTTGGTAGGGGAATTTGATGCAAATCTGGTGATTGTAACGGACTCTAGTTTATTTTTTAAAGGTTTGTGAAAATGGGAAGGCATACAGAAAGATAGACAGTAGCAATTGATTGTCTAGTGGTGTTGGTTAGGTATGGCATGTCTGTCTAGTTTTATATTTGTTACATCTCAGGCAATTGTCAGTGGTGACTCTAGTTTGATATGAGGGACAGGTTCAGTTTTCGGTTTGTTGGATGAATGGATGGTAAACTGAGGAATATGGGCAGGTGTTTTGTTATTGGTGAAGAGCATTCATTTTTTTTTTTTTGATTTGAGTATAAGTTGATGTTGGAGAGGTAGGATTCAGTGTTTTTGTTATGCAAGGCAGCACAGATGAGCAAGGAATCATCTGCATATTGAACGATAGTGGCTAGGTGAGTGGCAGTATGAAGTTTGTTGATAAAGATGGTAAGGAGTAATGGTCCAAGGACTGAACTTTGTGGGACACCAAATGAGGCAGGTAGTAGGCTAGAGAGTTTGTTTTGCCACTAAACCATTGTTGTCAGATAGGTAGTTGTGATACAATGAGAGAGCTGTTTGGGTAAGGTTTAGGGATCAGAGTTCATTGAGGAGCGTGTTGAATGCCTTAGACACATGTAGGAAGAAGGATGAAGCAACTTGCCCCTTCTTTCTGAGTTGGTTAATTGTGTTAGGAAAACTTATGTAAGAGCAGTTGTGGTGCTGTGCCAGGGTTGAAAGCCATGTTGGGAGTTGGTTAGAAGGTTGTTGCTTACTAGATTGTCCAGTAGCTGTGAATCTATACATTTTTTCTAAAATGTTGGTTAGTGTATGCAGACTTCAGCAAGAGACCAAGGCTGAGAAACTGGATAGTTACATGTTTGGTAGGATATAGAGTTGTACTAAAATAGACAGTGTCCGAATTAGTTAATACAGTCCTAGATCTTGTTCACTCTCAGATATATCTGAAGGAGTTACTGATAACCAAATAATTTGGCTGAATAGCTGGGTAGTAAGGTGGTGTGTGTGTGTTTGTGTGTGTGTTTGTGTGCATGTGTGTGTGTGTGTGTGGAACTGATGGTAGAAAATAGTGCTTTCACTTTGCAGGTCTGCTTTCACTTGAACAGATGATGACTTTAGTGCAGCATGTAATACTAGAAACCATGTAATGAGGTGCTCAACAGAGGATCTAAGCTCTTCCCATTTGAGACCAAAAAGGGCATGGGGTCTGCATGCAAAAAATCACATTAGGTAGTGTGCATAGGGTCATTCTGAACAGTTAGGATAGAGGCAGGAAAGCACAAGTAGCAGATTCCAGGATTAACTACTACTTGGATCTCCAGTAGTAGTTGATGCATGGAATGGGTGATTTAGAGGGAGTCCCAAAAGCATTCAATACGGCATGGAACAAGATCAAGGAAGGGAGATATAATGTAAAGTTTGATTTTTAAAGAATTATTGTTTGTTCTTCTGAAGTTGTTGTACAGTGCCTTTATTGTTGCTTTAAAATGCATGTGATTGAGGTTTGAGATTGCACCTACACCTGTTGGAATGCCTAGGTTATTGCTTTGACAGCTATAGCTGCCATATGGAATGATGTCATGTAGAACTCCTTGAGTACAGCAGAGACAAACTAGACCAGAGAAGTAAGAAATGAGTAGCCAGTGTTCACCAACATGGTGAAGGGAGACAGACTGGAGTGGCTTTTGTGGGAGTGACCTACATATGGGCGTGGCTCACATAGGGTGCCATTTCAGCTAAGGCCGGCCCTGCATCAAACACTAGCTGCTTTTGAAGTGAAATGTGAGATGGATATCAGGAAACTGCTTAAAAAACCTCCAAAGAAAAAACTTTATAACTTAACACAGGGAGAAAGAAAAGCATTGCTTGAGCTAGGCAATGATAAATCCAGGTGTGTAATGAAGACAGACAAGAGAGAAGGTATACTTGTGACTGATACCACTAGCTACAACCAAACGATAGACAACATGCTGGAGGATAACAGATTTTATGAGTTATTTGCCATGGATGACATAAAAAGAGCATATGATTTATGGAACACTAATCTCACCACATTATGGAAAGAAAAACTTATCACTGAAAATATTTATAATTATTTATGGAGCCCATGCCCACGTTTACCTTACTTTTTTGGAATACCAAAGCCACACAAGAACAGAGAAGACCCACCTTATAGACCGGTGGTAGCAAGTGGAGGTTCTCTTACTGAAGCCACAGACATTTACTTTGATTACTTGCTAAAACCTCTAGCAGAAAAGAATAAGTCATACAAAAGAGATTCAATGGATTTTTTGAAGAAAATAAAAAACATTACAGTGGAAGCTGACAGTATTTTGATAACTATTGATGTGGAATCCTTGTACACAGTGCTCCCCTCACAATTACTGTATAACAGCAGCTATGGAGTCTTTTAAGAAACATAATCAGGGTACACAGGCACAACTGCAAAAGTTAAGCAAGCTCATTAATCTTGTACTGGACTTCAGTTTCTTTACTTTCAATGGCAAACACTACAAACAAAAAACTGGTATAGCAATGGGGGCTGCCATGGCTCCCAGCATAGCTAACATAGCCCTGGACAAATGGGAGGAGGACTTTGTGTTAAACAACACAGACTACATGCAGCATATCACATGCTATTTACGCTTTATTGACAATGTCTTTATTGTGTGGGAAGGTGACACCTTACAGCTTGGAGATTTTATCACTTACCTCAATCAAACAACCCCCTTCCTGAAGTTTACCTCTTCCCATAGCTGTACTTCAACCACTTTCTTAGATATGCAGATTTCCAAGGACACCAACAATAACAGAATCACCACTGATCTATTCAGAAAACCAACGAGGGTTAACTTATTACTTCACAGTAAAAGTCTACATCCTACAAAAAACATGTATAATGTAGTGAAATCCCAAGGCTATAGATTAGCTCGAATTACCACAGAGATGGAACCATTTTTGAGAAACCTGAACAACTTAGAGAATGATTTTCTAGTAAGAGGCTATGAAAGTCAGATGTTAAAAAACATCCTGGAACCCATTATAGAACTGAAAAGGACTGAAGCACCTTCACTCAACCACCCCAGTAGAAAAATGTTAAGTAATCCCACAGAGAATAACAAATGCAAAAATAGCTGCATCCTGACATACACTTTGGATTGTCACAGTATCAAAAATATTATTGAAGAAAACTGGGACATTGTCACAGGAAACCCTTTTCTGATTAACATCTTAGTAGAGAGCACTGTTTCCACATTTTTGTAACAGCATTTCTTTACATTTAAAACAACAAGCCTGTAGTTTACATTTATATTTGCAAATGATAAAATTATATACCAAATTCTGTTTGGCTAGGCTGGCAGACTTCATCCATCTCTACCCAATCTTCACACATGCCATCTATAAGGCATTTTGTATCACTGTCTTTAAAATGTATGAGAACATTAAATGGCAATAATATGCAGTTTTCAACAAATAAAGGGGAGTTTGAATATTACTGAAAAACCTGAGAAATGTGTGTTGCTTACTTACAATTACAACTACACATTGTAAGTGTAACCTTGCTGACACACCCACTGGATGTAAGGGAGTCTGAAACATTGAATCTGAAGTAGGCAGACTTCATTCGTCTGCAACCTGTGGGTATCGGATCCGACCTCGGATCCGAGCCAGCAATTCAAAAGCTTAGGCTCTGAGCTCCTAGCTCCTCCCTCTTACCCATAACCCCTTGCCAAGCCCTGACTGACCTCAGATTTCGTTTGCCGCTTTTCAAGTAGCTACGGAATTCCAGAGCTCCTGGCGTTGGTGAAGATAAGAAAGAATTTTTTGACAGAAAAAGTTTTAAAAATCTTTATTTTTATTGTTGATATAGTTAGTGTTGAGTGTGTTTAGGCTTTCCTCTCTCTTTTATTTAATTATTCTTGGGTTTTGTAGTTTGTTTGTGTGTGTTTTGTGTTAGGCCTTAGGGTTGTGATGTCTGAAGCCCATAAGGCTGTTTCCTCGAATGTACCGAGTGTGGCCATAAGCTGTCCCCAGCGGATGGCCACACTCGGTCGTTATGCTTGGGGGTTGAACACCTGTCATCTGGTTGTACCATTTGTGCAGGGTTCAACCCCCGGGCTTTGAGGGAGCGGAGGTCGAAGCTGGTGCTGGCGGTCTTTACCTCCAGATACCGCCGCCTCTGCCCCTTCCACTCAGCAACCTGTTGCTGTGGGTTCTCCCCCTCCGGCTGGGACTCAACCTCCCTCTAAGTTGCCGGAGGGGAAGGAATCCTCTAGGGAGAGAGAGAAGAAGGAGAGGCACAGGGAGAGGCACCACAAGCGGAGAGCCAAACTTCCAGTTCGCTCCTCCATCTAAGCTGGCCTCCCTGTGCCTTCTAGCTTTCCTCCTCCTCGGCTCCACTCCCCTCGGTTCTCTCCTGGACCCGAGGAGGAGGAGGCTAGCCCTTCTAGGAGGTCTCTGAGGCGGCTCTCTAGGTCCGCTTCGGTGGCCTCCACCAGGTCAACATTTTCAATGAGTGAAGCTGATATGGACCGGATGATGAGGAAATTCATCCAGGCCCAAATGCAAATGGGAGTGCTCCTAGCCCCCCCCCATCCGGGAGGGGCTTCAACCCCTTTTTTCGCCCCCTTGGCTCCTTCTCCGACCCATACCACGGGTTCGGAGCTGTCGGCGCCGGGCAGATTTGGATCCGGGGGTGGGTCGGATCCGATGGGTCGGCGCACCTCGGATCCGTCCCATCCCTTGAGTGCTTCGGGTACCGGACCCGACCTCTCGGAGCCGAGGCGAGCCTCGGATCCGAGGGAGCTGGTGTGTCTTGGCTCCGTCCAGGTCGGAGCGCACGGTCTCGGATCTGACGGTTTCGGCTCCGACTCCGATCCGTGCATCGGATCCGAGTGGGGGTCGGCTCTCGGGGCTTAGAGAAGCTGGCTCCCCCTCGGCTTTCGACGTAGTGGAAAGGGCACTGTTGAGGACATCCGGACCCCCGGTCCCTGCCACGGCTCCATCCTGCACTCCCTTGCAGTTGGGCCAGGCCCCCACCAGCCGGTCCCAGGGACAGCCCGCCTCGATGTCCCAAGTGGTTCCCTTGGAACACCCTACTGCTGAAGAGTACTCCTCGGACAGCCCCCCCGATGAAGTACCTCGGAAGCGTAAGTGCAAAAGGAGGCACATGGACTCCCCCGAGTCCGTCACTGAAGACACAGACTTGGATGAAGGGGAAGGCTCCCCTAGGTCACCCCCTGAGGACGTCTCATTTGGAGACATCATGGAGATGTTAAGGATCAGGGGGGGGGGGGTCTGCCCCCAAGGCTTCTTCGGACGAGTCTGTGTTCTTGGAGGCATTCGAGGCGGGCCCTTCTACCTCTTGGGTGTCCCCTCCTGCTGACCCCCTGGTGGATCTTATTTCCATCAGGGCGTGGAAGGATCCAGACACCATTGAGCCTATCCCTAAGCGCCCGGACGGCATTCTATCCCGTCCGTCGGACCGCACCCACTGGAGTAAGGGCCCCCCAGTAGATGCCATGATGATGGCTGCAGCCACGAAGAGGGAATTGGCCCAGGAGAGTCCCTCCATGCATCCTCCGGGCAAGGAGTCCCTTCGATGGATCGCATTGGGAAGCGAGTTTTTAGTTCAGCAACCTTCTCCTTGAGAGCGCTGAACTACATGGCACATGTCATTAGGATGCAGCGGGATCTGATTAAAGAATACGCTGCATCTCCCCCGGAGTCCATGTCGAGTGAGGATAAACAGGTATACTCCACCGAATGGCCACTCTCAGATCGGTTTCCAATACATCTATGCGGCTGCTTTCTCATGCTACTGAGGGAGCCGCTAGGTGACAGGCCTGGCTCCGCCATTGTGATTTTGCAGAGCCCTTCAAGGCGACCTTCGCGAATGCCCCTTTCGATGGTTCTGCCTTGTTTGGCAAGACTGTTCGCGAGACATTAGTCCAGAGCGAAAAGGATGGGAAGACGCTGTCTGCCATCGGAGTCCGCTTCTCAGCTCCCCAGAGGTCCTTCTCTAAGAACCAAAAGGGACAGAAGAAGATGTGGTTCCAGAAGTCGCAGCAGTCCCAACCTGCTCCGGATAACCAGTCCTTCCGTGGCAGAGGAGGACGGGGAGGTCGTCGTGCTAGAGGCAGGGGGCCTCCTGGCAACTTTGGGTCCAGAGAACCTTTCTCTGATAGACCCACGCAGCAGCCCTGAAAGGTTGCCCGGCTGTCTGTCTCTGGAGGCAGTCGGGGGGCGGTTTTCGAGGCACCTGACTTCTTGGGAGTCCATAACAACAGACAGTTGGGTGCTTCGTGTCATATCCAGAGGATATTCAATTCCCCTATTCAAGGTTCCCAAATCTCGCAGCCTCCCAGATGTTCCACCCGACCAAAGGGAGGCGGTAGCTGTCGAAATCGAACAGCTGCTAGAAAAAGAGCTATCCAGCGTCCCCGAGATCAAACCGGATTAGGGTTTTACTCCAGGTTCTTTTGGTGCCAAAGAAGATGGGGACTTAAGACCAATCTTAGATCTTTCCCAGCTGAACCTGTCAGTAACCAAGCAAAAGTTCCGGATGGTCACCCTGCAATCTATACTTCCCCTCTTGAGGGAGAACGACTGGATGTGCTCCATCGACCTCAAGGACGCGTACTACCACATTCGGATGGACAGACGATCCAGGAGGTTTCTTCGCCCGGCTGGGAGCCAGTCATTATCAGTTCAGGGTCCTCCCCTTTGGTCTCACCTCAGCCCCCAGGGTGTTTACCAAGGTCCTAGCGGTGGTAGCGGCCCACCTGAGGCTCCAGGGATTACAGGTCTTTCCGTACCTGGACGACTGGCTCCTGACAGCATCATCAAGGCATCTTCTGTGCTCAGCCAGGGATTACTTTCTTCAACTAGCACCAAGGCTGGGCATCACGATCAACTGGGAGAAATCTTTACTGAACCCCACACAAGTTATAGATTTCATAGGAGGAAGACTAAACACCAGATCAATGCGAGCCTTCCTCTCCCCAGACCGTATTGCCAACCTGAAGTGTCATGTGACAGCGATCCTGCAACCATCTCCTACTGCAGCTTCGGTCCTGAGGGCCCTAGGTTCTATGGCGGCAGCTATTCCGCTTCTCATTCATGCTCGTTTACGCATGCGGGTTCTTCAATGGACACTTCAGGTTCAGTGGTCCCCTCTTTGTTCCTCTCTAAACGCTCCGATTGTGGTCAGCAAGGCGTGCAGGGACTCCCTTCTTTGGTGGCTTCTTTCTCCGGAGACCCTGGCAGGGAGACCTTTTTGCGCTGCATTTCCCCGAGCCACAGTGACCACGGACGCTTCTTGCCTCGGGTGGGGGCATTCGGGAAAGATTGTCCAAGGCACGTGGAATCCCACAGAGACGTCATTGCATATAAATGTCCTGGAAATGAGGGCGGTGCTCCTAGCGTTGCAAGCACTTCACCACGTTCTTCCTTCAGGGACTATTGCGATACAGACAGACAACATGTCGGTAGTCTGGTATATCAACAAACAGGGAGGAACCAGGTCTTACCCCCTTTGTCGAGAGGCCATGAGAGTCTGGGAATGGGCAATTTCCACCAAACGCTTTCTGGTAGCAATGCACATTCCGGGAAAGTCCAACATCCTTGCGGACAAGCTCAGTCACACCATCCTTTCTCCACACGAGTGGTCTCTCAATCCTCAAGTAGCGAAGAAGATTTTTGCCGTTTGAGGGCAACCCTGTTGCAATCTTTTTGCCTCTCCCTCAAACGCCAAATGCGACAATTTCTTCGCTCTGCTTCCCCCACCAGGGGAGTTCCCGAGAGATGCTCTGGTGCATGCTTGGCCTCCCGGTCTCCTTTATGCCTACCCTCCACTTCCTCTGATGCAGAGGCTTCTGCAGAAAGCCAACAGTTTGGGGAGCAGAATGATTCTCATTGCCCCGTTCTGGCCTCGACAACCTTGGTTCCCCTTCGTATGGTCTCACAAAATCAATCCACCCTGGATTCTGGATCCAATTTCGGATCTCATCTCCCACCCTCTGGGAATGTCAGTTCCCAATCTGCGGACCCTGAAGTTGACAGCTTGGCTGCTCCAGTTCCATCCTTAATTAGGACTCCCGGTATCTCATCACCGGTCAAGGCCATTTTAGTGGCAGCTCATAAACCTTCCACCAGGCAGGTTTATCGGAGTAAATGGAAGAGATTCTCTATTTGGGCAGTACAGAGAACTTTGGATCCTTTCGGCACCTATGTCAGCGGTGCTGGATTTTCTAACAGACCTCTTTCATCAAGGGGCTAGTTCTTCCACGATTAAGGTACAATTGGCAGCTATCTCGCATTATCACATTGGTCATGACACAGCTCCCCTTATGACGCCGAAATTATGCAAAACATTTCTCAAAGGAGTTTTTTTGTTGAGGCCTCCAGTCAAGGAGGTTGTACCACCTTAGGACTTGTCTTTAGTTCTGCAAGCCCTTACTGCTCCTCCCTTCGAGCCTGCAGCTTCTGCTGATTTAAAGTACCTTTCCTGGAAGACTGCCTTCCTGGTAGCTATCACTTCAGCCAGAAGAGTGTCTGAGCTTCAGGCTCTATGCGTCAAGCCGCCTTACCTTTCTTTCTTCCCTGATAGGGTGTGCCTCAGGACCAATCCTTCTTTTCTTCCGAAGGTCTCTTCTGAATCCAATATTAACCAGTCAATCAATTTACCTGTGTTTTTTCCCAAGTACTCAAACAGAGGAGAATACAAATTGCATTCCTTGGATGTTCATAGACAATTACGTTTTTATATTAACAGAACAGCTGGTCACAGGAAATCAGATCAGCTGTTCGTCTCCTTTGCTAAATTTGCTCTGGGTAAAGCAGTATCCAAAGTCACACTATCTAAGTGGATTGCTAATTGTATTCTGCAGGCATATGACACTTCAGGTAGACCTGCTCCTCAGAGGGTTACGGCTCATTCTACTAGGGCAGTTTCCACGTCAGCCGCCTTTAAGTCCCGTGTATCATTGGATGATATCTGCGCGGCAGCTACTTGGGCCTCGCCTCATACTTTTATTTCTCATTACAAGGTGGATGTTGTTTCTAGAGGAAGAGCATCCTTTGGCTCAGCGGTGCTCCGAAACATCCTTCCATGACGCCCAAGATTCAGGTAGCTAGGGACTCTGTCCCACAGGTTGCAGACGAATGAAGTCTGCCTACTTCAGATTTAGAAGTTATGTACTCACCATAACGTTCCATCTGAGTAGGTGACTTCATTCGGATGCAACCATCCCCCCCTCCATCCCCCTGACCTTTATAGAGCGAGTATTTATGCTGTTTTAGTGTACTGTTGTCAGTATTTTGAGGCAAACTCAATCTGAGGTCAGTCAGGGCTTGGCAAGGGGTTATGGGTAAGAGGGAGGAGCTAGGAGCTCGGAGCCTAAGCTTTTGAATTGCCGGCTCAGATCCGAGGTCGGATCCGATACCCACAGGTTGCATCCGAATGAAGTCACCTACTCAGATGGAACGTTATGGTGAGTACATAACTTCTAAGTTTTCCTACCCCCTACCAGTAATCATTCGCAGCTGTAATCCATTAACAGCAAACACTGAGAGAGTGCATGCACTATATTTATCTGCTACACAGAGCCAAGAATTTGGGATTCAGGAATTCTAATGAGGTCACACCTTATTTACATCTTCACCTTGCTGACAGGCCTGAATGTACACTATAAAAATGGAACCATTTAGCTAGAGAACCTGAAGGTGAGTAGAGTTGTGTACGTGAATAACACAGACAAAGATTGCTATTACTTTGGATTTATCTGCACAGAAGACCACTGATCTTGATAAGGTATGATTGCATTAGCAAATGCAACTTTTATCTGCATGCACTTCTTAGAAGCTAACTGATGGCATAGGCATTTTTGTCAGGGCATTTTACTTTCTCAAAAGCACAGCCTTATTAACTTTCATCACAAGTTTTACTGTTGCAACTGTTTCTCTTTCAGTCTTTTATGTTATTTCATTGAAATGTAATTTTTCTGTATTGTCATTGACACAGGGTGCCTTCTAGGATGGCCCATAGACACCTCTAGGGGAGTGCTGGGCACAAGTAGAGTTGACTGGCAATTGCATAAAAATAACTGCTCTGTGGTAAATGTGTACACCTGTTTTTGGCATAGTTAGTTTGAAAGCACTTATAACAACTCATTGATGTTTTATTCCTTCTTGTTTGGTACAAAAATGTCATGTGCCTATTGTTTTGGGGTGGGGGAGCCAAGTTGCATTTCTGTGTTGGCACAACCAAAACTTTTTTTACAGAGGTTTGCTTTGCTATTGTTAGTCATTGTTTTGGATCAAACCTTGGTTTGTGTGTGACTATGATATGTTACAACCACACAACCCTTTTTATATTTGAATAACTGAAGTTTTTTTTTTCTACTGGGTAATATTGAAAAGTTATTAATATGTGATGTTAAGTTGTTCAGTCTCGCCTTCATTCTTGCTGGATAGGTTCAGAGCAGATCCTCAGCTCCGAACCCATCCAGCAAGAAGGAAGGCAAGATGAAGGACAACTACCATGGAATGTTATGGTAGGTACATAACTTCTTTTTATATCCAAGCAGGACTTTTATTTAAGTGATACTTATGTAGAATATCCTTTTCTGTTTTATGTCACCTAGGACTATGGCACTCAAGCATCCTAGTCACCACAAACCTCCCTTCAGTGACTTAGAGAACTATGTGATCATCCAAGGCTATTGGCAACATGGTGACTTTCTGCTTGAGAGAGAATTTAGAGATATGTCAGGAAGAATGCACATTTGTAACCAGATAGTGAGCAACATAAATGCTGTTGGGGAATGCAGCAGGACATATGATCAGGTGCATCATAGGGCCACCGATGTGATTTCATTGGCCTGGAGGAGAGCAACTGCAGTGGCTCATGGACAGTTGGCTACTGGGGAGCCTGCTACAGAGCCAGCAATGACACTAAATGAGTTGCTGTCCACTGTCAGGGATCCAGAGAGCTCAGTGGAAAGTGTACAACAGCATGTGATTGATGCTGGTGCTGCTGTTTCAGGGAGGACAAGTATGTCCCAAGATGAGCTTCCAGGTAGGCTTACATATGTCATTTTTTAAAATATTTCTTGTATAGTAAACTATTAAAAGCAATAGTTAAGTTGATTTAAAAATTTTTATTGCCGGGTAACTATAGATTGATATAGTTAACAACACATTGTGGTTCATTACACATAGGCTTGGGGTGGGCATGCATTCAAGTTTCAGTTAAATGTGTTGTTAATGGACATATAAAGGACAAAACTTTTTCCCCGAGTTATTGTTATTGTGATGATGGTGTTCTTACATTTTGCTTAACATCTTCCCAGAACATCCTCCCTAGCAAGTGTTGATTCATCTGCACATTGTAAGCCAAACATTTTTATTTCAGTAGTGATGAGCATTTGGCAGAAAAGTGCATTTATTCATATGTCTGAGGTGGGTGTCAGAACTCTGTGTGTATTGCTGTACAGTCTGTGGTTATGGCGCCAGTGCTACTTTGTTAGCATATATTAAGCTGTAGTCATGTAGCTATTAATTTCTTTCATGTGTTTGTCGCTTATTATCACAAGTGATCCTGACAGTGGAAGTGTAGGACTCCTACCACTTGATGTCAGAGTATCATCAGAGTATCGCCAGACTCTTATGATGATGGTGGCCAAACACAGGCACATTTAGAAGTGCAGAGGTTGAATCTGACACCGAGGTTGGCATTCAGCCATCCCATGTAATTCTACTGGGAACAGCCAGTAGGCCTACGCAAACCAGTTCCAGTGAGCCCTCTGATCCTGGACTGGTGAAGGGTGATACTCTTGATCAGGGTAGCTGGTTACTTCAGTTTCAGTGCCTCTTGACTCTGGCCATAGCCAAAGTGTGAGTGAGGTGCTATGCAGGAGAAGGCCTACTGTCCATCCTCCACCTGATCCTGGTATGTCTTTCCGTGCCACTTGATGTATATTTAGGGCCATCATGGAGATGCAGGCACATTCCAATAGGCCTTCAAAGAAACTCTTAGAGTTGTAGATGTGGCACAGACTGACATGTATGACTGCCTTCACTGTGTTGCCGATTCAGTGGATCAGATGAATGATATGTTGGAATGGGCAGTGTCTGTGATAGAACATCTGCTGGGAAGGGGATGGCATCCGCATGGGCATAGATCAGCCATATCATCTGATATTAGCTGATGTGGCCATGCCCAATCACACTTCTGTTGTGGCAGTATTTACACTGCTTCATCAGTGGTTGAGGTGTCCATACCCAGACATGGCAGGCCATGGGTTGTGGCCCTGAGTGTACTCATGAGCAGAGCTCATCCAGCAGACATCAGTCACATTCAGGTAGCAGCAGTGCATCTGATGGTGGGAATGGACATGCCAGTCCAACTCCTGCCAGAGCCAGTTCTCATTGGTCAGGGATGATGATGAATTGTCACCTCTACCATGCATTGCTCACACCTGTCTGACATACGCGGACATAGAGCTAGCACAGAGCTTGACTATATTCTTGCAGACATTCACATGCCAGTTTCACCTGGAGTGCCCATACAGACACCACACAACAGTTACATGGATCAGCCGTGAGGCTTAAAGCTCATTCTGTCTCAGTGGCCATTTGTTACTTTATCCAAATGTCTGCCTGTTTCTCTTTCTTGTTCATACATGCTCAGTACCAGCCTAGGCGTCCTGCCCCTCCCACATGCACACACAGCACCCTGTGTAAATGATGATTACTGTGCCATATCCTTGTTTTCTGTCTTTTGGATTCAGGGATACATAAATCTTTTATCTGATGCTGAGGGTGCATAGCTGACAGTGCTTAGTATATGTTTTTGTGATGCTGTTTTGCAAATTGTAATGCTTTCTTCCAGGTTTTTGTAATGTGTACATCCCTCCCAAACCCTTACACCAACAAAGTTGGACCAATCCGTAAATAAAAGTATGACAAAGGCCCAATAATGGGGAGACTTTTTAAACATTGTGGTCTTGCAAACTTCGACATTTGATGGAATAACCATTTTGCATTACTATTTTTATGTTTGTTATGAGGGATATGAAGTCTGAAACTGAAATGTGTGCCATTATTTTCTAACTTCACTCTTTAATGATTTGCCATTACAAACATGAGGCCAAACTGTGGACATTCTGTGAAATCTGTATATTTTAGACATAAGACCTATATGATAGAGAACACATATTGATATAAGTCAGTGCTGTCACATCTTGATGAAATTGCTGCAAAAACTCACCCATGTCATACTTACTTAAGTAACAGTATGTAAAGATATGCCATTCATTGGTATTCTTAGAGATTTATTTTTCTATTCCAGGTTCAACACTTACCTTGGAAATCCAGCAGTTGCAAGAGTTTTAGTTCAGGGTTGACTCTGTCTGATGCTAGCAGGACACAGCCATTTCATGGGTAAGTAAAGATTGTGAGTATTGCCTGGCATCAAAGTTACTGTATGTATGTGCATAGCATGATGGTTTTATCCCCTTAGATGGTGAGCATCTGTGTTGTCCATTGCCTCCTGGCCTCCTGGCCAGTGCAAGGCCATATTTTGCACATCTATATCAGTTTACACCCACAGCAGCTGCAGGGTCCCCCTCTGACTCCTCACCTGTGTGCAGCTGTGGGGGTTCCCTTCAGATAATTGAAGTTTTAAAACTCTGACTTTCATATGGCCGAGACCATATAACCGAAGTTTTAAAACTTAGAAACTTTCTGAACGGAGATCTCCATACTTTATGCACACCCTTCCCTGTTCCCCGGGTGGTGCTTTGATTTCTCCTTGTGTACAGTCTGTGGCACCCAGTAATTTAGCATAGTATGTTACAGGGTAGAACTCCTGCATAGTTTTGGCTATGTCCTCAAGTGTATGGAGAAAATATATGTACTCACTGGCATGTTGTAGCATAGCATTCGGGAATTGATGGAGGATCCTAGATGCTGATGCTTGTGACACATCTAACATATTCCCTGCTGGTCTCTGGAAGGTTCCTGTATCTAAAATTCGAAGTGCTACCCATACCTTAGTCTCCACTGGTATTGGTTCCCCTTGGTTTGCCCTTGTGCTCAGTTGAGGATAGCAGCAGTTGCAGAGTTCCTGTAGTGTGTCTCTCTCCATCCTGTAGTGCTCTATAATTTCCACTTCATGCAGCTTGTGAAAAGTTAAACACTGTCTAAAACCCTTCTTCCTCTTTGCCGTTATCTGTTAACAACAGCAGCGGCATAAACATGGGCCTGATGCACATACACATGAATAAGAGCAACAGTAGCCCCTAAAATTATTTCTGTGTAGCATAGTTTCTGTGGCCGCATTCCAGTAGTCTTTCGAATTCACATGGAAAACCAGCACTGAATCCACACAGTTGCTTTATAGCTTGTTGAATATCTCCTCCATCTTGGATTGGTTTATTAGCATTCAGTCCAGCTGCTTATTAGCATGCCACAGCTTACCATGTTTGAGCAGCTCTACACACCATGTACAGCCACTTACTGAATACAAAATGGCACACTACTGTGCACATCATTAAACACACATGCTTTTAGCGGACCATGTAAACTTTATTGAATCTGCACCATAATGAATTTTTTATGTTTGTAGTGCTTGAATATTATTTGATATCACTGCATTATTTGATCGGTTTATTAATGTTATTTAAATGTCGATTGACTATTCTTATGAAGCCTGTATTTATGGATGAAAGCACTCAACATTCAGTAGTTTTGGCATGTTTTGTATAAATCCATTGTAGTGTTTTTTGTTCCCATGGCAGAGGGTACTTCCAGTCGAGCTGCACCTCTAGAGAGAAGAGGTAGTGCAAATTATCAGGGGTACAGAAGGTTCTTTCAAGGACCCTGTCAATATGAGTCATGAAAGGTTGCCCAGCTATCTCACCCTGGAGGCATCCAGAGAACATTTTTCCCTACACTTCGAGGCATGGCTGGCCATCGCATCAGACAGGTAGATAAAGAAAATTATATCCAGATGCTATTCTAGTCTGTTTTTGCAGATGCCCAGAAGTCTACCCTAATACCTCCCAGTGGTACCAGCCCAAAAAGGCCCATATTCTTCTCAAGTTTCTTCTTGGTGTCAAAAATAGACTCAGAACCGTTCTCAACTTAAATCTACTAAATCAGACACGAAGAAGTTGTTCCAGATGGTCATTGTGCTGTCAGTCCTACCACGCTTGCAGGCAGGTGACTGAATGTGCTCTTTGGACTTCTAAGATGCATACCTGCTTATCTTACAGAGAAAGCATTGAGGAAGTTCCTGGGCTTCCATGCGTGAGCCACTCATTATCTGTTCCAAGCTCTGCCGTTTAGACTCATTGCAACTGCCATGGTGTTCACCAGAAGCACAACCCCATTCACAGCTCAGATGTTTTTTCTAGGTGGAAGAGTCTTTCATTACCTGGATGACTAGCTCATAGCTGCTCCCATGAAGGAGTTACAGCAATTAGCTAGGCAGTACTTACTCCAACTTTACCTTTTTGTGGGGATCTTGATTAATCTGCAAATGTGTCAACTAACCCCAAGCACAGTCTACAGTTTTTAGTGGCTGCCAGATTGACTTGATTATTCAAAAAGAAAAATTATCCCTAAACATGGTCTCTTCAATTGTGAAAAAGCAGCCTACAGTAATGTTTACCCTTATGACTGTATCTGCTTAGATGGTTCCTTTTGCCAAGCTGAACATCAAAATTCAGTGGGCACTGAGAACCCAGTGGGACCAAGTACAACAATCTATGACAAATGCAGTCAAGCTTTCAGATAGATGCATCCAAAAGTATGTTA
This sequence comes from Protopterus annectens, assembly GCF_019279795.1. NCBI lineage: Eukaryota > Metazoa > Chordata > Ceratodontiformes > Protopteridae > Protopterus > Protopterus annectens. Next base: position 1,980,251,473 of record NC_056728.1, on the reverse strand, counting down.
TGGTGAACAGACTCATAGAATCTGTCAGTGGGGACACCCTTTGTTTGACCCTCCCCTGATGCCATGGTATGATGGACAAAACCATTCTGGAGTGGAGGGTATTATATGCAGATGGCAATCCAAGGCAAATGGACACAACAAGAGGCCAGATTGCACATCAGTGTGCTGGAGATTAGAGCATTTCTTCTAGCATTGCGGGTATTACAGGACTTGCTTCCCCATGTTGTGATTACCATCCACACAGACAATATGTCAGTGGTATGGTATGTAAACAAAGAAAGAAAGTGGAACATGATCTTACAGTATTTCCATGGCAGCCATGAGAATATTGGAATGGGTTTTGAGGTCACATTGTTTTCTTATAGACAGGGACAGCCAGTGTACTTATGGGCAGGTTGAGCAGACAAGTCCTGCACCCGCAAAAAGACTGCTCTAAATATATTTTGAAGGCAAGAAGTACTGTGTTGCAATGCCTTTGCTTCACCATCCAGTACCAAATACAGAGATTTTTTTCAACATTGTTCCTTAGAAAATACAGTCCACAAGAGATGCATTCACTAGTGACTGGCTCACAGGTCTCCTTTATGCACTTCCATCATTTTGTCTAATAACATGACTCCTCCATAAAGCCAAAACATGCAAAGCAAATGTTATTGTCATACCCTCATTTTCTCTGCATCAGATTTGGCTCCCCTCATTGTATCCTTATCGGACATGACAACCCCTTCTGCTGCAACATTCTGCTGTTATATCTGTCTGGGTTACCTTATTTGGACATTTCATTCCCTTAATCTATCTGCATGGTTTCCCCACTTCCAGTGATGTCCTGGGATCCAGCATTTCCCAAAGAGGTAGACAGTTTATTGTCTGCCTCTCAAAAGACTTTGACATAAAAATATTCAAGGGTAAATGGAAAAAGCTTACCTTGTGGGCCATTAAGCAAGGGGAGATATCCTGTTTTAGCTTCCCTTTCACAAGTGCGTACATTCTTATTAAACATTTTCAAGTAAGAAGCTAGTTAATATTCCATAAAGGTACATCAGCATCTATTTCATCTTTTCACTGTTTTTCTGCATCCTATCTGGCATCCCACAAGATGTGTAAAGCCATCTTAAAAGGACAGTTTCATTCCAGACCCCACCCTTGACTAGGCCTACTACCTCCTGGGACTTAAATTTCATGCTTAAAAAATGGCTAAGTCTTCTAGTTTCTTTGACTTGAAATTCCTGATTTGGGAGGCCATCCTTTTGGTAACTTCCTTTTGCAAGAAGGATTTCTAATATCTGTGCTTGTTTTTTCATGCAAACAGAGTGACACTTAGAACAAATCTGCCCTTTATGCTAAAAATGGCTACCCAAATTAATTTGAGCCACTCCATCAATCTGCTAGTTATTTGTTTTCCAAAATATACATAGAAAAGATCGAAGAGAACAGATTACCGTGGTTCGGGCACATGTGGAGAAAAGCAGAAGACAGTCTGATGAAGAAAATTTGGGACAGACAGGAAGAAGATAAAAAGAAACAAGGGTGATCAGCAAAGAGGTGGATGAATTGTGTGAGAGAAGAGCTGTGACAGTGAGGCATGAGTGTTGAAAAAGGCAGGAGTGTGGCAATGAATCGAGAGAGATGGTAACAGTTAACATGACTAACCAACCCCATGTAGAAAACGGGAAAAAGAGCGTTGTTGATGACACATTAAAGAAAATATCAGTTACATTGCAACTTTGAATTTATCTATACTGTACTAATTACATCAAGAAGGATGAACAGTTATGTGTGTCCTTTTCTTCTGTTGAAAAAGGTCAGAAGTGTCTACATTTACCCTTTCCAAATAGTTATCTGATTTCATTTCATATTGCTTTACTTCTGTAGAGAAGTTATTGACCCCAAACTAAATGCACACTTTATCAAGGCTCAGGCTAAATCATCAACTGCCTTTCTTCCTAACTTATCCTTAGGAGACATTGCAGGAGCTGCTACATGACCAAGCTTACATACATTTGCAGAGCATTGCAGTCTGAGCACCCTCTCTTTCACGGTGAATTCTTACAGCTTTATTTTTATTATACAATAGGCTGTTAAATTAAGAAATGTGACAAAGTACTTATTACATCAGGCACCTGTTCCATCTTTTCTTTTACCTACTTTATTTTCATACTTTACAGTATTAGTTTTATATAAGTGATTTCCCTTTACAGATCACAACAAACACAGCTATAAACTTCCATTCTTAATTCTAAAATTCCAATACAGGATTGTCGAGAGACTGAATATTTAGAGCAATCCCTTCATGTAAATAATTTTATTTCAAAATAAATCCAGTTCTAAATCCTCTTTCTTCTAAAAGAGACTGACCCAGATCATTCATTTTATAGATTTCACTGTCCTTTCCTTCTTGTAGGCTTCTTCGGATCCAGTTCTTTTATCTAAACTTTCTGTAATCATGCTGCTACTATAAATATTGTTACAGAGGGGACATAGTACACTGTGGAACAACCCTGCTCTCACTTGCTCGTTAACAGATCTCAAGTTAACCTATGAATCTTCCAGTGATTGTATTGTGCAAAAGCATTAACTGTAAGGAAGTGAGTTCTCAATACTTCACTGAATAGAGATAATAATAAGATGTTATGTGATCCTATCTCGCCTACATTCTGACTGATGGGTTCGGAGCCGATCCCTCGGCTCCGACTACTGCCTGCCAAAGAGCGAAGTCTCTTATTGGCTGAGCTTATTATATCCCAGGATGCACCACTACCAGTCCCCAGATCTCGTTTGCCGCTAACTAGCGAAGACGTGGTCTCGAGCTGGCTGAGCTAAGTAGTTGTTTTTTTTCACTAACTTTCTGTCAGGAATTTGCTAATTTCTAAACAAAAAGCTGTTTTAACGGCTACTCTGTTGTTGTGTGTGTGTTTGACAAATTTTTCTGTGGGAATTTGTGTATGATTGATACTTGTCTGGTTACAGGCTCCCTCGGTCTATAGGGCCTTCCTACCGGTTAATTCCTTTTTAAAACAACCTTAGGGTTTAGTTATTCTTTGTTTCTTTATACAGTGGTTGACTGTTGTTCATTGTGGCTTTGTGTGAACGGCAAGTTAATCTGAATTAAAATAAGTTTGTCTGTGAGAAAGTACTTATTTTTCTGCTTATAATGTCTCAAGCACCTAGGCCTTCGGGCTTCAAAAAGTGCACTAAATGTAATTTTAAGATGTCTATCACGGATGACCATTCTCTGTGTGTATTATTGTTTGAAGCCAAACATTTGCAGGAGTCCTGGCGTGTGTCATCGCTTTTTTCCTCGAGGTCCTCCAAGAGAGGAAAAATAAGCTTATCTTAAAAGGCCTTGTAAAACCCTCTTTTGAAGAAGCTTTAGCATCCTCTCCTTCTCCTGCTAAAAAGAAAGGCGTCGGCTCCGACCATCCGTCGGATCCGACCGCCAAAAGACATAGGCAGGCTTCTCCTTCGGCTCCAAGGACTTGGAGCCGAGGCGGAACGGTCTGCCTCGATGCTACCAGTCTCGACTCCTCTGGCTTCGGAGCGATGGCTGGGGCATCGAGAGGCGGGTCACCTTAAGTCGGCTCCACTGGTCACCGGGCCGACAAAAGTTGTCCGCTCAGACACTTCCTCCTCGGCGCCGAAGTCCTCCTCGGCACGATGGAAACTAGTGTGGGTATTCCTTCGCGCCGATAGTCATCAGTAGCACCGAGCCGGTCCCCTAGCCCCTTGGGGCCGTTGGAAGGCCATCTCGAACCCGTTCAGTATCCTCTAGGTCATCGAGGATGTCAGATTCGGACATAGACAGGGTGCTCCAAAGACTGTTCCAGTCCCCAGTCTTTCAAAAATTTGTTTTGACTCCGGCCCAGTTGGCTTGAACCCGATGGCTATGCCCATGTCATTGCTGTTCCTCCTCCGACCGCTTCGGCTCCATCGGAGCAGGTGCTGTTGGGCGGTGGAGATCTTAGAGTCGGCTCGACCCTTACTCCCAACTTGACCTTGAGTCGAGTTTGGTACATGGACTTCTTCGGCTGGACTTGGGGTGATGTTTCGGGACCTATGCTGTCGGTTCCGAGCCTCCCTCTCGGTGCCGGCTGCGGGACTTCCGTCTGCTATCATGGCTCCGGGGACGGACACTCCCAGGATTCTGGGGGTCCGGCTTTCAGAGCTATGAGGAGTGCCTTGGCCAAGTCTTCTTGACCATCTCTCCGGCTTTACCGGCACCTTCCCTGGGCGTGGAGACTGGGTCTTTGGCAGTTCCTGTCCTTAGGCAGCGGAGCCCCTGGGCCTGAGGTTACCCCATTGGGGTTCCCTCCTCCTGAGGGTTCTTGAGTTGTCTTCAGAGGAACCCCAAGGAAGAAGGTCGTGCAAGAGGAAGCACGTGGACTCCCCGAGTCTATTACATGGGACACTGATCTTGATGATGCGGAGGGTCCCCGAGTCATCCTCGGATGATGTCTCATTTGCAGACATCTTAGAGATCCTCAAACAATGAGGCGGCTGGATATCAAACCCCCTCTGCTGATGAGTCAGTGCTCCTCAAGGCCTTTGGGGCTCAGCCCTCCGCCTCCTGGGTGTCTCCGCCCTTGACGAGCTCCTGGATTTAGTTTGTCGGGGCGTGGGAACATCCAGATACCGTGGAACCAGTCCTTCTCGTCCTAACAAATTTTTGTCTGCCCCACCCGAGAAGGAGTTCCTCACTAAAGGCGTGGCTGTAGATGCCATGGTGGTGGCATCTGCTACACAACAGGGCGTGCAGAGGCTTCAGCGTCCGTCCATCCTCCTAATAAGGAGTCTAGGAGCATGGACCGTGCAGGCGTACCCTGACTTCAGCGGCCTTTACTTTGAGGTCCCTGAATTATTTGGCACATTTACCAGGCTTCAGAGGGATCTGGTCAAGGGCTGTCAGATTCCCTCTCAGGTAACCTACCTGAGCAGCTAGCCCAGTCGGTTAGCTCTCAGTTGGCTATCCTTGCTTCAATTTCTAACTTCGTCCATGAGGCTCATTTAGTATGCGGCTGAAGAGGCGGGTAGAAGCGGCAGGCACAGGCGTGGCTCTCACGGAGACAAGCCTGGCTCACGTTTAATGTCGTTTTCGGAGGCCTTCAAGTCTTCCTTCGCCGGCGGCTCCCTTTGATGGGTCCTCTTTATTTGGACCTAAGGTTAAAGACACTCTTATCCGCTGTGAGCAAGAAGGAAAACTTTATCTGCCGTGAGGTGCACGTTATTCCACTCCCTTTGGCCTTATCCCAAGGCTAAAGGAGGAGGGAAGATGTGGTTCCATAAATCACGTAAGTTTTTCCATCAACAGCAGGAAGATTCCCCTTCAGAGGCAGAGGGCGGGAAATTTTTCTGGGAGGCGCCGTCCCAGAAGCGGCAGAGGGCCCGCAATTCTGGAGACCATGAGTCCTTTCGTGGCTCTTCAGCCTCCCACACTTCATGAGGGATTGCCCGGCTGTGCTGCTCGGAGCCAGTCGGGTGCCATTGCCAAGCACCTAAAAGCCTGGGAGTCAATCACTCAGGACAGATGGGTGCCCGGATTGTGCGGAGGTTACACCATCCCCTTCACACTCACCCCCACCGTCCAAAAAATCCCGGACCCACCACCCAGTCAAAGGAAATTGCAGCCGCAGAAGCTTTAAAGCTGCTAGAAAAGGAGTCATCAACGGTCCCCACAGACCAGGTCGGATCCGGAAGTACTCAAGGTTCTTTTTAGTGCCAAAAAGACAGGGGACCTGAGACCAATATTGGATCTCAGCAGACTAAACCAATCCGTCGAAATCCAAATTCCGAATGGTCGCGTTACAATCCATTCTCCCATTGTTGGAGAAGGATGTTTGGATGTGCTCCATAAGATTCTTCCGCCCCTCCGCCGCCTGGATAGTTTGTGTGGGACATCTACCTCGTCTCTCTATTTTGTGCCCAAATTATACCTGATCTTTCCTGTACAAGGCGGACCTCGTCGGCATCTTTAGGACTGGAGCATCGGACATTTACACAGCCCCGTCCTAAGGCCGAGGCATTTTACAGTGAAGAACCTGCTAAAAAAAGTACAGATCCATTACATGGCTCTCTTGGCGTACAGGACAGCGCCGCTGCAGAATGGGTATAGCCCTGCGGAACTCCTTATGGGGCGGCGGTTGCGGACCTCCTCCCGATTTATCCTCCACAGTTGGACCCTAAGCTGCCTGATTGGAAGGCTCAGGGAAAGAGGGGAAGAAGAGGGTGTATATGGTGAAAACTACAACAGGCGCCATCGGGCCAGGCCGTTGGGGAATCTGTTGCCTGGTGACCAGGTGAGGGTGACAGATCTGAAGACCCCAGGTATGGTAGATCAAAACCATTGCTCGCCGAGGTCTTTCAAGGTAGATGTGCCACAAGGGACTGTCTTGAGGAGAAACGTGTGCATTTGATTCCCTTATCTGAGCCTGACTGTGAATCAAACCCTGGGTGTCGGAAAATGTGCCGTCATCGAGGCCTTGCCATCTTGCAATGGCCTTCCCTGGAACCCGGGCTCCTGGTGGTGTGGTGAGGACCAGATCTGGAAGAGTTATTAACAAGCGGACCGCTTGGATCTGTGAAGTTCGAGGCGAAATAACAATGTCTCGGGGTTTACAGTAATCTGAATGTGGCTAAGTGAGCATTTTGGTCTCAATCTACCAAGTTGTAGTAAAGTGGGAGAATTGAATAGATCTGGGTTTGGTGCTAAGCGAAAAGGGGCCTTATGGAAAGGGAGATGTGGTGTATTCAATGGACTGTGCTGTCTTGCCGTAGCTAGTGTTCTGTGGGGGCGGGGGAACGTGCATGATATAAAGGCTGCGAGACAGGAAGTTGTTGCATTGCATTGCATGTATGTTGGCCGGTCAATAAAGCTTGGAGTTGGTACCAATTGCACACCATTGTCTCGCGTCTTCTTTTAAGGTAAAAGAATACGACAATACATAGAAAAGATCGAAGAGAACAGATTACCGTGGTTCGGGCACATGTGGAGAAAAGCAGAAGACAGTCTGATGAAGAAAATTTGGGACAGACAGGAAGAAGATAAAAAGAAACAAGGGTGATCAGCAAAGAGGTGGATGAATTGTGTGAGAGAAGAGCTGTGACAGTGAGGCATGAGTGTTGAAAAAGGCAGGAGTGTGGCAATGAATCGAGAGAGATGGTAACAGTTAACATGACTAACCAACCCCATGTAGAAAACGGGAAAAAGAGCGTTGTTGATGACACATTAAAGAAAATATCAGTTACATTGCAACTTTGAATTTATCTATACTGTACTAATTACATCAAGAAGGATGAACAGTTATGTGTGTCCTTTTCTTCTGTTGAAAAAGGTCAGAAGTGTCTACATTTACCCTTTCCAAATAGTTATCTGATTTCATTTCATATTGCTTTACTTCTGTAGAGAAGTTATTGACCCCCAAACTAAATGCACACTTTATCAAGGCTCAGGCTAAATCATCAACTGCCTTTCTTCCTAACTTATCCTTAGGAGACATTGCAGGAGCTGCTACATGACCAAGCTTACATACATTTGCAGAGCATTGCAGTCTGAGCACCCTCTCTTTACGGTGAATTCTTACACAGCTTTATTTTTATTATACAATAGGCTGTTAAATTAAGAAATGTGACAAAGTACTTATTACATCAGGCACCTGTTCCATCTCTTTTCTTTTACCTACTTTATTTTCATACTTTACAGTATTAGTTTTATATAAGTGATTTCCCTTTACAGATCACAACAAACACAGCTATAAACTTCCATTCTTAATTCTAAAATTCCAATACAGGATTGTCGAGAGACTGAATATTTAGAGCAATCCCTTCATGTAAATAATTTTATTTCAAAATAAATCCAGTTCTAAATCCTCTTTCTTCTAAAAGAGACTGACCCAGATCATTCATTTTATAGATTTCACTGTCCTTTCCTTCTTGTAGGCTTCTTCGGATCCAGTTCTTTTATCTAAACTTTCTGTAATCATGCTGCTACTATAAATATTGTTACAGAGGGACATAGTACACTGTGGAACAACCCTGCTCTCACTTGCTCGTTAACAGATCTCAAGTTAACCTATGAATCTTCCAGTGATTGTATTGTGCAAAAGCATTAACTGTAAGGAAGTGAGTTCTCAATACTTCACTGAATAGAGATAATAATAAGATGTTATGTGATCCTATCTCGCCTACATTCTGACTGATGGGTTCGGAGCCGATCCCTCGGCTCCGACTCGGCACGCTTATGCCAAAGAGCGAAGTCTCTTATTGGCTGAGCTTATTATATCCCAGGATGCACCACTACCAGTCCCCCAGATCTCGTTTGCCGCTAACTAGCGAAGACGTGGTCTCGAGCTGGCTGAGCTAAGTAGTTGTTTTTTTTCACTAACTTTCTGTCAGGAATTTGCTAATTTCTAAACAAAAAGCTGTTTTAACGGCTACTCTGTTGTTGTGTGTGTGTTTGACAAATTTTTCTGTGGAAATTTGTGTATGATTGATACTTGTCTGGTTACAGGCTCCCTCGGTCTATAGGGCCTTCCTACCGGTTAATTCCTTTTTAAAACAACCTTAGGGTTTAGTTATTCTTTGTTTCTTTATACAGTGGTTGACTGTTGTTCATTGTGGCTTTGTGTGAACGGCAAGTTAATCTGAATTAAAATAAGTTTGTCTGTGAGAAAGTACTTATTTTTCTGCTTATAATGTCTCAAGCACCTAGGCCTTCGGGCTTCAAAAAGTGCACTAAATGTAATTTTAAGATGTCTATCACGGATGACCATTCTCTGTGTGTATATTGTTTGGGCGCCAAACATTTGCAGGAGTCCTGCAGCGTGTGTCACGCTTTTTCCTCGAGGGTCCTCCAAGAGAGGAAAAATAAGCTTATCTTAAAAGGCCTTGTAAAACCCTCTTTTGAAGAAGCTTTAGCATCCTCTCCTTCTCCTGCTAAAAAGAAAAGGGCGTCGGCTCCGACCAGTCCGTCGGATCCGACCGCCAAAAGACATAGGCAGGCTTCTCCTTCGGCTCCAAGGACTTCGGAGCCGAGGGCGGAACGGTCTGCCTCGATGCTACCAGTCTCGACTCCTCTGGCTTCGGAGCCGATGGCTGGGGCATCGAGGCGGTCACCGCCGGCTCCACTGGTCTCGGAGCCGACAAAAGTTGTCCGCTCAGACACTTCCTCCTCGGCGCCGAAGTCCTCCTCGGCACCGATGGAAACTAGTGTGGGTATTCCTTCGGCGCCGATAGTCATCGAGTCGCCTCGCAGCCGGTCCCCTAGCCCCTTGGGGCCGTTGGGGAGGCCATCTCGCACCCGTTCAGTATCCTCTAGGTCATCGAGGATGTCAGATTCGGACATAGACAGGGTGCCCCAAAGACTGTTCCAGTCCCCAGTCTTTCAAAAATTTGTTTCGGCTCCGACCCAGTTGGCTTGAGCCGATGGCTATGCCCATGTCATTGCTGTTCCTCCTCCGACCGCTTTGGCTCCATCGGAGCAGGTGCTGTTGGAGCCGGTGGAGATCTTAGGGTCGCCTCCGACCCTTACTCCAACCCGCCCGAGTCCGAGTTTGGTACATGGACTTCTTGGCTGGACTTGGGTGATGTTTGGGACCTATGCTGTCGGTTCCGAGCCTCCCTCTCGGTGCTTGCTGCGGGACTTCCGTCTGCTATCATGGCTCGGGACGGACACTCCCAGGATTCTGGGGTCCGGCTTTCAGAGCTATGAGGAGTGCCTTGGCCAAGTCTTCTTGACCATCTCTCCGGCTTTACCGGCACCTTCCCTGGGCGTGGAGACTGGGTCTTTGGCAGTTCCTCTGTCCTTAGGCAGCGGAGCCCCTGGGCCTGAGGTTACCCCCATTGGGGTTCCCCTCCTCCTGAGGGTTCTTCGAGTTGTCTTCAGAGGAACCCCCAAGGAAGAGGTCGTGCAAGAGGAAGCACGTGGACTCCCGAGTCTATTACATCGGACACTGATCTTGATGATGCGGAGGGGTCCCCGGTCATTCTCGGATGATGTCTCATTTGCAGACATCTTAGAGATCCTCAAACAATGAGGCGGCTGGATATCCAAACCCCTCTGCTGATGAGTCAGTGCTCCTCAAGGCCTTGGGCTCAGCCCTCCGCCTCCTGGGTGTCTCCGCCCTTGACGAGCTCCTGGATTTAGTTTGTCGGGAGGCGTGGGAACATCCAGATACCGTGGAACCAGTCCTTCTCGTCCTAACAAATTTTTGTCTGCCCCACCCGAGAAGGAGTTCCTCACTAAAGGCGTGGCTGTAGATGCCATGGTGGTGGCATCTGCTACACAACAGGACGTGGCAGAGGCTTCAACGTCCGTCCATCCTCCTAATAAGGAGTCTAGGAGCATGGACGATGCAGAGCACCCTGACTTCAGCGGCCTTTACTTTAAGGTCCCTGAATTATTTGGCACATTTTACCAGGCTTCAGAGGGATCTGGTCAAGGAGCTGTCAGATTCCCTCTCAGGTAACCTACCTGAGCAGCTAGCCCAGTCGGTTAGCTCTCAGTTGGCTATCCTTGCTTCAATTTCTAACTCGTCCATGAGGCTCATTTCTATGCGGCTGAAGGGGCGGTAGAGCGGCAGGCACAGGCGTGGCTCTCGGAGACAAGCCTGGCTCCGTTTGTGTCGTTTTGCGGGGGCCTTCAAGTCTTCCTTCGCCGGCGCTCCCTTTGATGGGTCCTCTTTATTTGGACCTAAGGTTAAAGACACTCTTATCCGCTGTGATCATGAATGAATAACTTTTTCTGCCGTAGGTGCACGTTATTCCACTACCTTTCGGCCTTATCCCAAGGCTAAAGGAGGAGGGAAGATGTGGTTCCGCAAATCACGTAAGTTTTTCCATCAACAGCAGGAAGATTCCCCTTCCAGAGGCAGAGGACGGGGAATTTTTCCTGGGAGACGCCGCCCCAGAGGCGGCAGAGGGCCCGCAATTCTGGAGACCGCGAGTCCTTTCGTGGCTCTTCAGCCTCCCACACTTCATGAGGATTGCCCGGCTGTGCTGCTCCGGAGCCAGTCGGGTGCCATTGCCAAGCACCTAAAAGCCTGGGAGTCAATCACTCAGGACAGATGGGTGCTTGGATTATTGCCGGAGGTTACACCATCCCTTCACACTCACCCCACCGTCCAAAAAATCCCGGACCCACCACCCAGTCAAAGGGAAATTGCAGCCGCAGAAGCTTTAAAGCTGCTAGAAAAAGGAGTCATCCAACCGGTCCCCACAGACCAGATCGGATCCGGAAATTACTCAAGGTTCTTTTAGTGCCAAAAGACAGGGGACCTGAGACCAATATTGGATCTCAGCAGACTAAACCAATCCGTCACGAAATCCAAATTCCGAATGGTCACGTTACAATCCATTCTCCCATTGTTGGAGAAGGATGTTTGGATGTGCTCCATAGATCTCAAGGGCGCCTATTATCACATACCGATACATCGGGCGTCCAGGAAGTATCTGCGCTTCAGCCTAGAGACAGTCATTTCCAATTTTGTGCTCTGCCCTTTGGTCTCACCACAGCCCCCAGGGTGTTCACCAAATGTTTGGCAGTAGTAACGCTCACCTGAGAAGTCTTGGATTCCAAGTGTTTCCCTATCTGGACGACTGGCTCCTGACTGCCACCACCAGTCATCTACTAATGGACAACCTCAAAGCCACCATCTCCTGGGTGCTACCCTGGGAATTACATTCAATTGGTCAAAGTCTGTCTTGCTGCCCTCTCAGCGCATAAGGTTCATAGGAGCAGAGATAGACTCAAAATTGATGCGTTTTCTTCCTACCGAAAGGATCCAAACTTTACAAGGCCAAGTTCAAGCCCTGATTTCAAGATCCAAGGCCCCAGCCAGGATGGTCCTACAAGTTTTAGGTTCGATGTCTGCCACGGTTCTTCTAGTTCCTCTGGCAAGATTGCACATGAGGATTCTTCAGTGGCTATTATCGACTCAATGGTCCTTTCAGGATCTTCCCCTCAATCACCCCATTATGATTACAGAAACATGCAAACCGGACCTTCACTGGTGGCTTCAGACATCCAATCTAAATCAGGGAAGTCCTTTTGTTATTCCCTCTCCAGTGGTCACCCTGACGACAGATGCCTCCCAGACAGGGTGGGGGGGGGCATTGTCTGGGCAGGTTAGTTCAGGGCTCCTGGCTTCCAGACGAAACTTTTCTCCACATCAATGTATTGGAGATGAGGGCTGTACTTCTGTCCCTACAGGCCTTACACAAGTTTCTCCCTCAGGGCATAATCGCCATCCACACAGACAACATGTCGGTGGTCTGGTATCTAAACAAACAAGGAGGGACCAGATCTTACCCCCTTTGCAGAGGCCTTGAGGGTGTGGGTATGGGCTGTAGCTTCCAGCCGATACTTGGTAGCGACCCACATTCGGGAAATCAAATATATTGGCAGACAGATTAATCAGGACAATTCTCTCTCCTCACGAGTGGTCCCTAAACGAAACAGTAGCAGCTCAGGTTTTCAGGAGATGGGGGACGCCGTGCTGCGACCTGTTTGCAACACCACAAAATACAAAGTGCAAGGTTCTTCTCCTTGACTCCACATCAGGGGGAAGCAGCTATGGATGCTCTAGCACAACCTTGGCCAACAGGGCTACTTTATGCCTTTCCTCCGATTCCACTTCTCTCCAAAGTCATTCAGAAAGCTTCTCAATTGGGGTCCACAATGATACTAATTGCTCCACTGGCCTCGTCAGGTATGGTTTCCCTACCTGAAGAAACATGCGATGGATGATCCTTGGACTTTAGATCTAACTCCAGATCTGCTAATTCATCAGTCGGGGACAACATCAGTCCCTTCACTCCTTGAAGTTGACAGCTTGGCTCCTCCACTTCCGACTTTAATCAGAAATCACACATTAGACCGGAAGTTATTCACATTTTATCTTGCCCACAAACCCACCACTAAGAAATTGTACCTCAGTAAGTGGAAGAGGTTTGCTATCTGGGCTCAACTCAGGGCTTAGACCCTATCACTGCTCCAATCCCAGAGGTTTTGAAATTCTTAACATCCCTGTTTAATCAAGGATCTTCTGTCTCTACTATTAAAGTCCAACTAGTGGCTATCTCTAAATTTCACGAATCCATGGATCCTCCATTGATGAGCAGCAGATTATGCAAAACTTTCATTAAAGGTGCGGGCCTGTTAAGACCCCCAGTTTTTCATCCTGCGCCTCTGTGGGATCTTGATTTGGTGCTTCGTGCATTAACATCTTCCCCTTTCGAACTGGCTGCTACATGTGAGTTAAAATATCTGTCTTGGAAAACTGCCTTCTTAGTTGCAATTACCTCTGCAAGAAGAGTTTCAGAGCTTCAAGCCCTATCTATCAAACCACCGTACTTGATTTTTCACAAGGATAGAGTATCACTTAGGCCTAATCCATCTTTTGTCCCAAAGGTCTGTTCTAATCTCTGTCTCCAACAATCTCTAGAGCTACCAGTTTTCTTTCCAAAATTCTCCAATGAAGCAGAATACACTCTCCATAAATTGGATGTTCACAGGCAATTGCGCTTCTATTTAGACAGGACTCAGCAAATTAAAATCAGACCAGTTGTTTGTGTCCTTCTCAGACAATAAATTGGGTAAAACCATCACAAAAGCTACTATCTCCAAATGGATTAGAGATTGTATAACTCAGGCTTATTCCTCTTGAATAAGCAACTTACAACATCTATCAAAGCTCACTCTACCAGAGCTATGGCGACTTCTATAGCTTTTCATTCCAAGCTCGCTATTTCTGAGATTTGTGCTGCGGCTACTTGGTCCAATCCGCACACTTTCATTTCCCACTATAAATTGGATGTGGCATCTAAAGGGCGAGCATCATTTGGTTCCACGGTACTCAGGAGTGTTTTCCAGTGAGCCACCCAGGATTCAGGTGCTAGGGACGCTGTCCCATCAGTCAGAATGTAGGCGAGATAGGATCACATAACATCTTTTAGTTATGTACTCACCATAACTTCAGATGTTTGGGATCCATCTACTCACATTCCTAATACCACCCTCCTTCCCCTGCCTTGGAGATCAGAAGAGATTGAGCGGTTTGAGTTCTACTGTTTTTATCTTGTTTCATCTGACGATGTTATATAATCAGTGCATGCATGTGTGCATGTATGCGGACAAACTAGATCTGGGGGACTGGTAGTGGTGCATCCTGGGATATAATAAGCTCAGCCAATAAGAGACTTCGCTCTTTGGCATAAGCGTGCCGAGTCGGAGCCGAGGGATCAGCTCCGAACCCATCAGTCAGAATGTAGGCAAGATGGATCCCAAACATCTGAAGTTATGGTGAGTACATAACTAAAAGTTACTTCTTGCTGTAGCAGGGAAAATAAAACAATACTGAAGAGAAGTAAAAAATTATGAGAATACAGCACAAGGTCATAATAAACTTGACTTCTACTCTGATTTTCTAGCAGAAGTTTGACTTTGAATGTGACTGTGTAGCAGAATTCCATTAAAGTGTCACAAGCAGTTGTAAGGAGGATAAAACAATTAAAAAAAAACTTGACAAGGAGAATTGTGGAGAAGTAACCCAAGCAGTTGTAGGACACAAGTTCCAGTGATATAAGGCTAAAAATTGATAAAAGTCCACATGTAGTAATCTTGACACTTAATTGTATTCTCTGATAAATTGACTTACAGAGTATGAATCTCTAGCAAACGATATGGAATTTTTTTTTAGTAGAACAGTTTGTGGCTTAGGATCTGTAATTATAGGACACGTTTAATGAAATAACTGCTGATGTTATGTTGTCCTATCTCACTTCATTATTACAATGATGGGTTCAGAGCCAATACTTGGCTCTGACTTGGCCGAATACTTAGCTGAAGATCTCAAACTTGGCTCGTGGCAAGAAGGTATCCCACAGTGCAGTGGTGTAATTCCCCAGATCTGTTTGCCGCTTTACGAGGTTGGATGTACTCATCTTGGCCGTGGCTAAGTTATAAAATTTTTTATGTGTTACTTGTCAAAACTTAATATTTTTGCATATATTTAGCTTTATCATTAATAGATTTAATTTGCTGGTGTCTCTTTGCTGTTTTTAGTTGAATAGAGATAGATCTGAAGTAGGAGATTCATTTGTCTGCAACCTGTGGGTTATGGATCCGATATCGGATCCGAACCGGCATGGTTTTCCAGCTATGGATCCGAGCTCTCAGCTCCTCCCCTCACCCATAATGCCCTGCTCTCCCTACATGACCTCAGATCTAGTTTGCCACGCTGGTGACCAGATTGGTTTTCTTGAGCTCTACAGCTAAGTGGATTTTCTAGTTATTCTAGTGCTAAAATTTAATATTTTTTTGACAGTTTGTGTGAAAGTTTAGGTTTCCCTTTTTGGTAGTCAAACTTATTTAGTTGTTTTAATTTTTTGTAGTTAGTTTCCCTCCCCTCGCTGGTAGCGTAGTGTGTGTTTGGGCCTGTGTGTGTGTCTAGTTTACTTTTACTTTTTTAACATTAGTTTAAGTAATTTCTAGGCTCTTAGGATGTCAGAACAACCTAAGGCTATTTTTTCGAAGTGCTCCGAGTGTGGCCATAAGCTTTCCCCTGCTGATGGCCACACTCGCTTGCTCGATGCCTTGGGGTTGAACACCTCACTTCTGGATGTTCCATTTGTGCAGGGTTCAACCCCAGGGCATTGAAGGAGTGGAGGTCTAAGCTGGTCTTGGCGGGACTTTTGCCCCCGGACTCGGCTCCGACCTCCGCTCCTTCGGGGGGTACCATGTCTACGGTTCCCTCCTCTCCGCTCCCCTCCTCCTCCTGGGACTCAACCTCCCTGTAGTGGTTGGAGGAGAGGAAGCTAGAAAGAAGGACCGGAGGGAGAAGCACCATAAGCGGCGGGCGAGACCTCTGTGTCGGCCCGCCTGCCAAGCGGCTTCTCCTCCGGCCTCCTTGTCTGCTGGTTCTCCCCCTCCTCGGCTCCGGTCACCTGTGTGCTTTTCACCGGGATCTGAGGAGGAGGAGACCCGATCTCCGTCAAGGCTATCCAGGAGGCACTCAAGGCCTACCTAGGTAGCCTCGTCGAGATCGACGTATAGTTTATCGGACGCTGATCTGGACCGGATGATGAGAAGGTTCATCCAGGCCCAGATGCAGATGGGAGTGCTCTTGCCTCCCCCCCCTCTGGGGGGGAGCTCGACCCCTTTCTTTAAACCGATAGCTCCTTCTCCGACCCGCTACCCGGGTTCGGAGCACTTGGAGCCGAGCAGGTTCGGAGCCGGGGGTGGGTCGGCGCCGATAGTACTCGGTACTTTGGATCCGACCCTGCCCTCGAGTGCTTTGCATCCGACCTCTCGGAGCCTGGATCCGAGCTTTGGATCCGGGGGGAATCAGTGCTCCTTCGGCGCCATCTGTGTCGGAGCGCACTGTCCCCTCGGATCCGAGTGCTTCGGCGCCAGCTCCGATCCACTCCTCGGATCCCAGGGGGAGCCGATTGTCAGATCCTTTGGTCGAGGTCGGCTCCCCCTCGGCTTTTGATGTAGTGGAGAGGGCCCTGTTGAGGGTTTCCGGACCCCCGGCACTTGCTTCGGCTCCGTCCCGCACTCCATCTGCACTGGACCAGGCTTCCACCATCCGGCCTTTGGGACAGCCCGCTCCTTTGCCCCAAGTTGTTCCTTTGGAACAGGTCACTGCTTGCGAGGAGTCCTCTGACAGCCCCCCGGAGGATGCCCCCCACAAGCATACGTGCAAAAGGAGGCACATAGACTCCCCCGAGTCTCTCACAGAAGACACGGACTTGGAGGAAGGGGAAAGCTCCCCAAGATCACCCCTTGAGGATGTCTCATTTGGAGACATCATGGAAATGCTTCGCATCAGGGGGGGTGGTCTGCCCCCAAGTCTTCCTCGGACGAGTCCGTGTTCTTGGAGGCATTTGAAGCGGGCCTGTCTACCTCTTGGGTGTCCCCTCCTGCCGACCCCCTGGTGGACCTCATTACCACCAGGGCATGGAAGGAACCGGACACTGTGGAGCCAATCCCAAAAAGGCCCAACCATATACTCAGTCCCCCGGCTGACCGTGCCCATTGGAGTAAGGGACCTCCGGTAGATGCCATGTTGACGGCGGCTGCCACCAAGAGGGAACTTGCTCAGGAGAGTCCCTCAGTCCATCCCCCGAGCAAGGAGTCTCGGATGATGGACCGCTTGGGGAAGCGGATGTTTAGTTCAGCGACCTTCTCAGTGAGGGCGCTGAACTACCTGGCACATGTGATTAGGATGCAGCGCGATCTTATAAAAGAATATGCTGCATCCCCCCCAGAGTCCATGTCGGAGGAGGACAAAGTGCTGCACTCCACCCGTATGGCCACTCTCAGGTCCGTCACTAATACCTCTATGCGGCTACTGTCCCATGCTACGGAAGGTGCAACTAGAGCCACAGGGGCAGGCCTAGTTACTAGACGTCAGGCCTGGCTCCGTCATTGCGATTTCACGGAGCCCTTCAAGGCGTCATTTGCGAATGCCCCCTTTGATGGTTCTGCCCTCTTTGGCAAAACTGTTCGTGATACTTTGACCCAGAGCGAAAAGGATGGGAAGATGCTGTCTGCCATCGGAATCCGCTTCTCTGTGCCCCAGAGGCCCTATTCTAGGAACCAAAAGGGCCAGAAGAAGATGTGGTTCCGGAAGTCGCAGCAATCCCAGCCTGCTCCGGACAACCAGTCCTTCCATGGCAGAGGAGGACAGGGAGGACGCCGCCCCAGGGGCAGAGGGGCTCACAGGAACTTCGGGTCCAGAGAACCCTTCTCTGAACGGCCCACGCAGCAGCCCTGAAGGGTTGCCCGGCTGCTCCACTCTGGAGGCAGTCGGGGGACGTTTTTCGGAGCACCTAGCGGCATGGGAGTCCATAACATCAGACCGCTGGGTCCTCCAGATCATATCCAGAGGATACCGTATCCCATTTCGTCACATGCCAAAATTGAAGTTCCTCCCCGACATTCCACCCGGTCAGTGGGAGGCCGCTTTGGCAGAAATTGGCCATCTGCTAAAGAAAAGAGCCATCCAGCCCGTCCCCCCAGACCAGATCGGATCAGGGTTCTACTCCAGGTTCTTTTTAGTGCCAAAAAAGACGGGGGATCTAAGACCAATTTTAGACCTTTCACTCTTGAACCTGGCAGTTCTCAAGGAGAAATTCCGAATGGTTACATTGCAGTCTATTCTCCCCCTTCTGGGAGAAAACCACTGGATGTGCTCCATAGACCTCAAGGATGCGTACTACCACATACTAATGTACAGGCGCTCCAGGATGTTTCTCCGCTTCTGGCTGGGAGCCAGTCACTACCAATTATGGGTCCTTCCCTTTGGTCTCACCACAGCCCCCAGGGTGTTCACCAAAGTATTAGCAGTGGTAGCGGCCCACCTGAGGCTTCAGGGGGTGCAGGTCTTCCCTTACCTGGACGACTGGCTTCTCACCGCCCCAACAAGGCATCTACTATTATTGGCGCGAGACTCCTTTCTCCACCTTGCTCCCCGTCTGGGCATCACAATAAATACGGAGAAATCCAACCTAGCACCTACGCAGTTCATAGATTTTATAGGGGCCAGGTTAGACATGAGACGATTAAGAGCCTTCCTCACTGCGGACAGAATTCAGAATCTGCAGCTCCAGGTGCGGGCCATTCTCCACTCCAGCTCAGTTCCGGCAGAGTTGGTCCTGAGGGCTCTAGGGTCTATGGCAGCAACGATAGCGCTTCTTCCCCTCACCAGGTTCAATATGCGCATCCTTCAATGGACACTCCTAGTCCAATGGTCGTATCTTGCTCTTCCTATGCATCATCCCATTGTGATCAGCAAGGCTTGCAAGCGGTCCCTCCTGTGGTGGCTTCACTCTCCAGATCTCCACGGAGGCCGCCCCTTTTGTGCTTCTCCCCCTCTCGCCACGGTGACCACGGACGCCTCCCGCCTCGGGTGGGGGGAGCATTTTGCAGGCCGGACGGTCCAAGGCACGTGGAACGATTCCGAGACCTTACTGCATATCAACGTTCTAGAGATGAGAGCAGTGCTATTAGCGTTGCTAGCACTTCAGGCCTTTCTTCCTTTGTGAACAATTGCGATTCAGTCGGACAACATGTCTGTTGTCTGGTATATCAACAAGCAGGGAGGAACCAGGTCTTACCCTCTTTGTCGAGAAGCCATGAGAGTGTGGGAATGGGCAATCTCCACCAACCGCTTTCTCATAGCAACGCATATTCCGGGTCGGTCCAACATCCTTGCGGACAAACTTAGTCGCACCATTCTCACCCCTTACGAGTGGTCTCTCAATACTCAGGTAGCGGAACGCATCTTCGCATGGTGGGGAACTCCTTGTTGCGATCTTTTTGCGTCTCCCTCAAACACCAAGTGCGACAGTTTTTTCGCTCTAATACCTCCTCCCGGAGGTACCCCAAGAGACGCTATGGTGCATGCTTGGCCACCCGGTCTCCTTTATGCTTACCCCCCCTTGCCTCTGATGCTCCAGGTTCTTCAGAAAGCCTCTCGGTTGGGGTGCAGAATGATTCTCATTGCCCCATTTTGGCCTCGACAGATCTGGTTCCCTTTCCTAAGGTCTCACTCAGTGAATCCTCCTTGGATTCTAGATCCCATTCCGGATCTAATATCTCACCCATCCCATCTATCAATCCCGAATCTGGACAACCTGAAGCTGACTGCTTGGCTGCTCCAGTTCCACTCCTGATCAGGACTCCCGGTATTTCGTCCCCATTTAAGGCCATCCTGGTGGCGGCTCATAAACCATCCACCAGGAAAGTTTACCGCAGCAAGTGGAAACGGTTCTCCTTGTGGGAGGCGGCAAGGTCTAAACCCCTTCACAGTTTCCCTTCCTCTGGTGCTTGACTTCTTAACCACTCTTTTTAATGATGGTGCCAGCAGTTCCACGGTCAAAGTACAACTTGCGGCAATTTCTCATTATCATATTGGTCACGACTCCAGTCCTCTGATGTCTGCCAAATTGTGTAAGATTTTCCTGAAAGGTACTTTTCTTCTCAGGCCCCCTGTAAAGCAAGTAGTTCCTCCTTGGGACCTTTCTTTAGTCCTTCAGGCCTTGACTGCTCCCCCCTTCGAACCGGCGGCGACGGTAGATCTGAAATTTTTATCTTTCAAGATGGCCTTTTTAGTAGCCATTACCTCGGCCAAGAGAGTTTCAGAACTTCAAGCCTTATCGGCCAAGCCTCCTTACTTGGTCTTTCATCCGGACCGTGTATACCTCAGGACCAACCCATCCTTTCTTCCTAAGGTAGCTTCTGAAGCAAATATTAATCAATCCATTAACCTCCCTGTTTTCTTTCTGAAATACCAAAACAAGGGTGAATACAAGCTTCATTCATTAGATGTTCACAGGCAACTTAGATTTTATCTGAAAAGGACAGCTGGTCACAGGCAATCCGACCAGTTGTTTATTTCCTGTGCTAAATTTAATCTGGGCAAGCCAATCTCTAAAGTCTCCTTATCACGCTGGATTTCGCAGTGCATCTTATTTGCTTATCAAGCTTCTGGAAGGCCCGCACTGGAGGGAGTACATGCCCATTCAACCCGGTCAGTCTCTACCTCGGCGGCTTTTAAGGCTAGGATTCCTCTGGATGATATTTGTTCAGCAGCCACTTGGGCTTCATCTCATACCTTTATTTCACACTACAAGTTGGATATTACATCTAGGGGTAGAGCATCCTTTGGCTCCGCGGTGCTCTGGAATATCCTTCCATGATGGCCGCCCAAGATTCAGGTAGCTGGGGACTCTGTCCCACAAGTTGCAGACAAATGAATCTCCTACTTCAGATTTAGAAGTTATGTACTCACCATAACGTTCCATCTGAGTAGGTGTATTCATTTGTCTGCAACCATCCTGCCCTCCTATCCCCCTGGCCTTTTCAGTTTCCTGCACATTATGTGTTACCCTTTTTAGGGTATTCATGCTGTTGGCAAACTCGATCTGAGGTCATGTAGGGAGAGCAGGGCATTATGGGTGAGGGGAGGAGCTGAGAGCTCGGATCCATAGCTGGAAAACCATGCCGGTTCGGATCCGATATCGGATCCATAACCCACAGGTTGCAGACAAATGAATACACCTACTCAGATGGAATGTTATGGTGAGTACATAACTTCTAATTTTTCCTCCCTTCAGCATGGCTTTTGCCATCACTTTATAGGCTTTTTGGTATCCATGTGTGTGTGTGTGTGTGTGTGTGTGTGTGTGTGTGTGTGTGTGTGTGTGTGTGTGTGTGTGTGTGTGTGTGTGTGTGTGTGTGTGTGTCTTCATAGGTCGTTTATGTTAGAGAGCTATATGCCCGTTTAAGTTAGAGGGCTTGTACTGTTTAATCGTTTTTTGTGTGGAAATCAGAACTGTTTGAGTTAGTGGTTCTAATTTTCTTTCCCTGGTTGTTCCTCCTTGTATTATCCTTTAGTAACCTGTAGCATATTAGTCTTACATAAATATGTGTTTGTGTTTTTGATATAGCCTCTAGGCTTCCCCTTTTTGTGATAATGTCTAAAGAACAAAAAGAGAGAGAACACAAGCCTTCAGGCTTCAAAAAATGTCAGAAGTGCTCGCAAAAGATGTCCATCACTGATGGACATGTTGTTTGATTCTATTGTCTTGGTACTATTCATCTCCAAGAGGACTGCACCTTTTGTTATTCTTTTAGTGCCAGAATTCTTCAGGAAAGAAGAAACAAGTTGATTCTAAAAGGGCTTTTAAAGCCTTCCTTTGAAAAAGCCATTCATAGCTCTTCCTCTTCTTCTTCATCTCCTTCGTCAAAAAGGAAAAATCGCACAAGAGACAATCTCCAGCTACATCGGCTCATATGGAGCCTCCAGTCTAATTCCCAAAAATTTCTAAGGCCATTTCTTCCTCGGCTCCACAGTCCTCAGAGCCGTCAGAAGTTCTTTTGGTTGACAGACCTGGTTCTTTGGCACCAAAGCCTTCAGAGTCGCAAGATAACTCCAATCGGAGCTGGTCCATTGAAATTTCGCCAGTTTCTGTGACCTTGAGATTGCCAGTCCTCCATAGGTCTCAATCTCCTTCCTTATCTTCCAGGTCTATAAGAAGTTTATCAGATGAGGAAGTGGAACGGGTGGTGTGTAGACTCCTCAGGTCGCCGGCACTGACTAAATTATTCTCAGCTCCCGCCCATTTGGTTTCATAGCCTGCTGTGCCCACTATTGTTCCTCCTCTGAGCCAAGCTGGTCCTTCGGAGCCGGAGTGCTTGGTACCACTTACTGTGGAACCATCAGTTACAGGACCCCTTTTGGTCTCCACAGAGCCGACATCTGCTCCAACTCTCTCGGAACCATCCTGTGAGTCTGGGAGCCGGGGTTCCCTTGTCGGCCCAGAGGGGGATACTTGTCCCCGATCTTCTTTGGTGCTAAGCTTATCCCTCGGAGTGTCGGCTCGGGTTAGCTCAGCTCCTACATCAGCCTCGGGTCCAATCTTGTTGCTTCCGTTGCCTTCCTCTGTCTCCTTGGAGCCGGGGGAGTTTTCGGAGCTGGCGGGATCTGCCTTTGAGCTGATGAGGAGTGTGTTGTCTATCCATTCAGCACCACAGAAGGATACCAGTACTCGTTCCCCCAAGGCACCGGCTACTGTCTCAGCACCACCCATTCCTCAAGACAGCAGAGACCCAGAGACTCAGAATCCCCCATTGGGTGAACCCCACTCATCTGAGGCCTCCCCAAAATATCCTTCTGAGGAACCACCTCAGAAGAGAACCTGCAAGAGGAAGCATGCTAACTCCCCAGATGAGTCCATCACTTCAGACACTGACCTCAATGAGTCGGAAGGGTCCCCACGGTCGTCCTCTGACATTAACTCATTTGCAGATATTCTAGAGATCCTTAAGCAAAGAAGCGGCTGGCAGACCACCACCCCTTCTGATGAGGAGTCAGTGTACCTGTAGGCTATCGGGTCTCATCCTTCAGCCTCCTGGGTGTCTCTGCCTTTCGATGAACTAATGGACCTAGTTAGTCGAAAGGTGTGGGAGTCACCTGACACTATGGAACCAGTCCCTCGAAGGCCAAACAAATTTTTGTCAGCTTCTTTGGGCAAAGAATTTTTAACAAAGGGAGTACCTGTAGATGTTATGATGGTGGCAGTAGCCACCAAGAAGGAACTTGCAGAGACTTTCTCATCTGTTCATTCTCTGAATAAAGTTTCTAGAATGATGGACAGATACGGGAAGTGTATCTGTTCTTTAGCAACCTTTTCTCTTTGATCACTGAACTACATATCCCATTTTACGAGGCTACAAAGAGATCTCCTGAAAGAGCTACAAGATACTCTACAAGGTTCAGTAGCTGCAGGGGTGAATGATAAGGTCTCCACCCAGCTGTCCACCTTAAATTCCATTGTCATCTCCTCCATGAGGCTCATATCATACGCAGCAGATGGAGCGAGCAGGACAGCGGGTTCCGGAGTTTCCCTTAGGAGACACTCCTGGATGAGCTTGTGTAATTTTGCAGAGCCCTTTAAGTCTACCTTTATTAATGCCCCTTTTGATGGTTCCTCACTCTTTGGACCCAAAGTCGAAGACACTCTAACCTGATGTGGGCAGGAAGGAAAAACTCTCTCTGCCATTGGAGTATGTTTTTCCTTACCTTCAGGACCTTATCCCAAAGGTCAGAAGAGTGGAAAGATGTGGTTCAAAAGATCCCAGAGATTTTTCCAAAATGCACAGGGTGATACATTCCCCAGGAGCAGAGGGAGAGGTAATAATGGTAGACACCTCCTCAGAGGCAGAGGGGGTTGGCAAAACCAGGGTGACCATGATTCATTTCGCAGATGCCCTTATCACTGCTCCTGAAAGGAGGCCTGACTGCTCTACTCTGGAGGCAGTTGTGGGATGTTTATCGATGTACCCAGAAGCCTGGCGAAATATCACAAACAACAAATGGGTAATAAAAATAATATCCAGAGGATACGCCATCCCTTTTTCCAAACCTGTCCCAAAGACCAAAACACTCCCGGATGTTCCACCCAATCTAAGGGAACAAGCAACTATAGAGGTTCAAAAGTTGCTCCAAAAAAAGAGTGATCCAAGAAGTCCCTGCAGACCAAATAGGATTCGGAACTTACTCGAGATTCTTTTTAGTGCCAAAAAGAAAAGGGGACTGGAGGCCCATATTAGACCTAAGCAAGTTAAACAAATCTGTCAAGAAGTCAATGTTCAAATGGTGGCACTGCAGTCTATACTTCCCTTTTTAGGGAAAGGCAACTGGATGTGCTCAACAGACCTTCAAGATGCTTACTACCACATAAAAATGGACAGGACATCAAGAAGGTACTTACGCTTCTGGCTGGGAGCCAGCCATTACCAGTTCAGAGCTCTGCCCTTTGGTCTCACTACAGCCCACAGCGTGTTCACCAAATGTATGGCAGTAGTCACGGCTCACCCGAGGCATCTAGGATTCTATGTGTTTTCCTATCTAGACGACTGGCTCCTATCTGCCACCACCAAGCATCTACTCCTACAAACCAGGGATCTAACTTTGGATATCTGCAATCAGCTGGGCATTACAGTAAATTTTCAAAAATCTGCCTTATTGCCCTGTTAACATATTACATTCATAGGCGCAAATCTAGACACTTCATCGATGGTAGCATGTCTTCCAAAAGAAAGAGTCATAGTCATAGCTCTCAGACAGCAAATACTTCACATCCTTGCCATGGACAGAGTGAAAGCAAAAGTAATTCTACGCTTATTAGGAACAATGACCTCCACGATTACACTAGTTCTTCTTGCCAGAATGCACATGAGGCTTCTTCAATAACTATTATTCTCCCAATGGTCACTTCAAGAGCTTCCAATGTCTTATCTGATCAGAATAACGGACTTTTGCAAGAATGACTTGAGATGGTGGATACACTCATGTGACAATAGGCAGACCCTATGTTCCACTTCAACCAACAGCTACAGTGACCATGGATGCTTCCCAGACAGGGTGAGGAGGGAGCATTATCAGGAAGAACAGTCCAAGGTACATGGCAAGATCACGAGGCTCACTTGCATATAAATGTTGTAGAGATGAGAGCAGTACTTCTTGCGTTGCAAGCACTTCAAGACTATCTCATTCTAGGGACTATTGCGATCCAGTCAGACAAGTCTGTGGTTTGGTACATAAACAAGCAGGAGGGAACCTGATTCTTCCCCTGTGCCAAGAAGCCCTAAGAGTATGGCAATGGGCAGTTTCTTCCCAGCACTTTCTAACCGCAACACATTCTGGGGAAGTCCAACGTGATATCGGACAAGATGAGCAGAACAATCCTAATGCCTCACAAGTGGTCTCTCAATTACAATGTAGCGGAAATGATTTTCCAGACATGGGGACAGCCTTGCTGCGATCTCTTTGCCACTCCCATGAATGCCAAGTGCAGCAATTACTTTACCCTAGTTTCCCCTCTGGGGGAAACACCGAGAGACGCTCTTGCTCACGATTGGCTCTCGGGATTTCTATATGCCTTTCCACCATTTCCTCTCATGCCCAGAGTAATTCAGAAAGCTCAAAGCTCAGGAAGCAGGATAATTCTCATTGCCCCTTACTGGCCTCACCAAGTTCGGTTCCCTGTCCTTTGGCCCCACCTTCAAGAGAAGCCTTTGTTTCTGGACCCAGTGCCAGATCTGCTGACTCATATGTCGGGGGAGCTTCCTCCATCTCTCCACACCCTAAAACTGACAGCTTGGCTGCTCCACTTCCCAATTTAGTCAGGCTTCACAATTTCACTCCCACTGTTAGACATATCTTAATGTCCTCTCACAAAGCTTCCACTGGAAAGCTTTATTCTAGTAAATGGGAGAGGTTTACCCTGTGGGCTCAAGATAAGAACATTGATCCTTTCTCTGCACCTATTCACTCTATTTTGGAATTCTTGGCGGAACTGTTTCAACAAGGCTCAGCTGCAGCAACCATCAAAGTTCAACTTGCTACAATTTCAAATTTTCATATTGGTGATACTTTTTCAAACTTAATGTCACATAGGTTGTGTAGAGCCTTCTTAAAAGGTGCTTCCTTATTAAGACCTCCCTTTAAGGAACCCCTTTCTCCCTGGGATCTAAATTTTGTTTTGTCTCATCTCACTCTACCTTCATTTGAGCCTTCTTTGTCTTCAGACCTCAAGTTCCTTTCATGGAAGACCTTGTTTCTAGTGGCTATAACTTCTGCCAGAAGGGTGTCAGAACTGCAAGCTCTTTCTATTAAACCACCATATTTGATTTTTCATAAGGATAGGGTATCCTTACATACTAACCTTCCTTTTTACAAAAAATTGCATCTCCAAACAATATAAATCAATCCATAGAACTTCCAGTATTCTTTCCTCAACACAGCAACAAGGCAGAGTACAAATTACACCAAATGGATGTGCACAGACAACTTAGATTCTATTTGCATAGAACCAAAGACTTCAGAAAATCTGACCAATTATTTGTATCCTTTTCCGATGCAAAAAACGAATCCTCAGTTTCAAAAGCTACTCTTTCAAATTGTATTACATTCATCTATAAATCAAATCACAAGGATTTACCTTTCAAAGTAAAGGCTCATTCCACTAGAGCATTGGCTACGTCATCTGCTTTTCAAGCCAGAATTCCCATAGATAATATTTGTGCAGCAGCTACTTGGTCTACTCCACATACTTTTATTACTCATTACAAAGTGGATTTGACCTCCAGTGACAGGGCATCCTTTGGTTCCACTGTGCTTAAAGGGGTACTCCTGTGATCCACCCAGGAAAAAGGTGCTAGGGACGCTGTCCCATCATTGTAAGAATAAAGGCAACATAGGACAACAGAACATAAAGAAGTTATGTACTCACCATAATGTTCCATGTTTGTTGTCCATCTCGTCATTCATTCTTACGAACCCTCCCTCCTTCCCCCTGCCAAAGACTTCTTGTGGACCTGGTAGATTTCCAGTACCTCAGGGACTCTTTGTCTCGGCTTGTTTCTCCATCCAGTACATTTGGTATAGACCTAGACACTTGTTTATATGTATATGTTTATACATATGTACTTAGTGTATATATTGTGTATATATTGATCTGAAGTAGGAAACTTCATTTGATCATCAACCTGTGGGTATCGGATCTGACCTGGATCCAAACTGGCAGCTTTCCAAGCTAGAGATCGGAGCTCCAAGCTCCTCCTCTTACCCATAATACCCTGCCACCTCCTTCCAATCCTCAGATCTCGTTTGCCACGGCTTTGCCAAGCACGGGTTTCTCGAGCTCCTAGCTTTAGGCGATCTGTAAGTTTATAAAAATCTTTTTAGTTTTTGTGCGTGTGAGTAGTTAACTCCTTAGTTTAAACCCCTTGACTGTTCCTCTTAGTTTAAAGCCTAGTAATTCCCCCTTTTTTTTCCCTTAGGTGTTTTTGTGAGGTGCATGTGTGTTTTCTTTTGGAATAATGGCCGAGGCCTCTAGGTCCATTTTTTCTAAGTGCACTGAGTGTGGCCATAAGCTTTCCCCAGTGGATGGCCACACTCAGTGTGTCCTCTGCCTGGGGGCATCGTACTTGTCTTCAGGCTGCCAAATTTGTGCAGCTTTTAACCCCGGGCCCTGAGGGATAGGAGGAATAAGCTGATTCTGGCGGGTCTCCTACCCTCGGAGTCAGCTTCCTCCTCTTCTCCCTCAGTAGCTACAGCTGCAGCTGTGGCTGTTCAGCCTGTTGTTCCCTCTCCCCTGGCTGGGACTCAACCTCCCATTTCTTCTCAGGGAGAGAGGCACCCTAGGAAGGAGAAGAAGGACAGGAGAGAGAGAGAAAGGGAGAAAGAGAGGCATATTAGCCACAAGCGGCGGGCCGACTCTGCCCCCTTGGCCCTGCCTGCCAAGCTGCTCTCCTCACCTCAGAAAATTTCTGGGTCTTCCTCCCCTCGGCTCCATTCTACATGCTTCTCATCGGAACTGGAGGAGGAGGCCCGACCATCTTCGAGGTCATCGCAGTGGCCTTTTCTAGGTCGACCCGCAGTCTCTCTGATGCTGATATGGACTGGATGATGCGCCATTTTCTCCAAACCCAGATGCAGATGAGAGTGCTGCTGCGTCCCCCCCCTCCGGGTGGGAGGTCAGCCCCAGTTTTTGCCCTGATAGCTCCTTCTCCGATCCATTATCGGATTTCAGAGCCGTTGGATCTGAGTAGTCCCAGAGCCGGGGTGTCGGCACTGATGGTGATAGTTATCTCGACGCCGGCCATGTTCTCGAGTTTCTCTGATCCTCTTTCAGATCCAAGCTCTCGGAGCCGTGAGCCATGCTTCGGATCCAGGGGGGCCCAGTGTGTCTTCGGCTCCGTTTCGGTCAGAGCACACTTACCTCTCGGGTCCGAGCGCTTCAGCTCCGATGCTGATCCCCGTGCAGGATCTGAGGGTGTTAACCACAGAGCCCAGAGAGATTGGTTCACCCTCGGCTTTTGACGTGGTGGAGAGGGTTCTCTCGAGAGGTTCAAGAACCCCTACTCTTTCTTTGGATCCAGCCCCCACTCCCTTGCAGCTGGGCTTGTCTTCCATCATCCAGTCCCAGGGACAGCCTGCGTTGATGCCCCAGTCCATTCCACTGGTGGAACACGGCCCTGTTAGTGAGCCCTCCTCGGACAGCCCCACCAAGGAGTTCCCTCACAAACGTAAGTGTAAGAGGAGACACTTGGACTCCCCTGAGTCCCTCACGGAGGACATCAATTTGGAAGAAGGGGAAGGTTCCCCCAGGTCACCCCCTGATGACGTCTCCTTTGGAGACATTATGGAAATGCTTCTCCGGAAAGGTGGGTGGTCAGCCCAAAAGCCTTCCTCGGATGAGTCGGTGTTTCTGGAGGCATTCGATGCAGGCCTGTCTACCTCTTGGGTGTCCCCTCCAGCTGACCCCCTAGTTGATCTCATCACTACCAGGGTGTGGAAGGAACCGGACACTGTAGAGCCAATCCCCAGGAGGCCAGACAGGATTCTCAGTCCTTCCATGGATAGGATGGCTTGGGGTAAGGGCTCCCCGGTAGATGCCATGGTGGTGGCAGCAGCCACCAAGTAGGAAATTGCTCAGGATAGTTCCTTGATCCATCCCCCTGATAAGGAATCTTGGACTATGGATCATATCGGGAAGCGGATGTTTGCTTCAGCTACCTTTTCTATGAATTACTTGGGCCATGTAATTAGACTTCAGCGGGATCTGGTGAAGGAGTATGCTGAGTCTCCCCCTGAGTCCATGTTGGCTGAGGACAAATGGACCTTCTCGACTCGCATGGCCACTCTCAAATATGTTTCGAACATGTCTATGTGGCTACTTTCCCATGCCACGGAAGGAGCCGCTAGAGTCAGCGGGTCCGGTATCGCCTTAAGGCATCATGCCTGGCTCCGGCTTTGTGACTTTGCGGAACCTTTCAAGGCGTCCTTCATGAACGGACCCTTCGACGGTTCTACTCTGTTTGGGAAGACCGTCTGCGACACATTGGTTCAGAGCAAAAAAGATGGGAAGATGCTGTCTGCCGTCAGAGTCCGCTTCTCGGCTCCTCAAAGGTCCTTTTCTAGGAACCAGAGAGGACAGAAGAAGATGTGGTTCCAAAAGTCTCAGCAGTCCTATTACGGTCCAGATCCTTCGTCCTTCAGAGGCAGAGGGGGACAAGGTGGATGCCGAACCAGAGGCAGAGGGGGGGCGAAAAATTTTGGGTCGCGGGAACCCTTTTCTGATTGACCCACACAGCAGCCCTGAGGAGTTGCCCAACTGCTCCTCTCTGGAGGCAGTCGGGGGGTGTTTTTCGAAGCACTTGGCCCAATGGGAGTCCATAACATCAGATCGCTGGGTGCTTCGAATAATATCAAGAGGTTACTCTATCCCTTTTATAAATCTGCCTCCTCAGTTGAGGTGCCTCCCCGATGTACCACGCAGTCAGAGGAAGGCTGCAGCTCTAGAGGTAAAAAAGCTGCTAGAAAAAAGAGCCATCTAGCATGTCCCCCCAGGACAATCTGGATTAGGCAATTACTCCAGGTTCTTTTTGGTGCCAAAGAAGACGGGGGACTTAAAGCCGATCCTCGAACTTTCAACAATGAACCTCTTCATTGCCAAGGAAAAATGCCAGATGGTCACGCTCCAATCCATTTTGCCCCTGCTGCAGGAGAAGGACTGGATGTGCTCCATAGACCTCAAGGATGTGTACTATCACATTCTCATGGACAAGCGTTCCAGGAGGTTTCTCCACTTCTGGCTAGGGGCCAGTCATTACCAGTTCAGGGTCCTACCCTTCGGTTTCACCACAGCCCCCAGGGTGTTCATCAAGGTCATGGCAGTTGTAGCGACCCACCTGAGGCTTCAGGGAATACAGGTTTTTCCTTACCTAGATGACTGGCTCCTGACCACCCCCACCAGGCATCTACTCTGCCTAGCCAGGGATTGTTTCCTACTTCTAACGTCCCATTTGGGTATCACCATAAACTTGAAGAAGTCATCCCTCCACTCTGTTCAAGTCTTGGAGTTCATAGGGGCCAGGATAGACACACTTCAGACCAAGGCCTTCTTGACATCAGACAGACTTCACAGTTTGACCTTACACGTTTTAGCCCTTCTCCAGTCACCTGCCCCATCAGCGGAGTTAGTCCTGAGAGCTCTGGGGTCCATGGCAGCGGCAATCAACCTCGCGCCCTTAGCCCATTTGCACATGAGGATTCTTCAGTGGACATTACAAGTTCAGTGGTCCATCCTTCACCATCCGTTGGACTTGCCGATTCCTCTCAGCAGAGTGTGCAGAAATTCTCTCTTGTGGTGGCTCCACTCCTGAGAGCTTCAGGAAGAGCAACCATTTCTTATGCAGCAACCACAAGCCACGGTGACCACGGACGCTTCTCACCTTGGGTGGGGGGGGCATTACGAGGGCAGAACTGTTCAAGGTATGTGGACTTAGACAGAGACCATTCTGCATATCAATGTTCTGGAGATGAGAGCAGTGCTTCTAGTGTTGCAAGCCCTTCATGCCTTTCTCCCTCCAGGGACTATTGCGATTCAGTCAGACAACATGTTGGTGGTCTGGTACATCAACAAACGGAGGGGACCAGGTCTTACCCTCTTTGTCGAGAAGCCTTGAGAGTTTGTGATTGGGCAATATCCACCAACTGTTTTCTGTTAGCAATGCACATTCTGGGTTGGTCCAACATCCTAGCGGACAAGCTGAGTCGAGCCATCCTCTCGCCTTACGAGTGGTCTCTGAATCCCTTAGTAGTGAAACAGATCTTCCACAAGTGGGGTCAGCCTTGCTGCAATCTCTTCGTGTCTCCTTCCAACGCGAAGTGCAGTGAGTTTTTTGCTCTAATTCCCCCTCCAGGGGAGAGCCCCAGAGATGCTCTAGTTCATGCTTGGCCACCCAGTCTTCTGTATGCTTATCCTCCTCACCCATTGATGACAAAATTCTTACAGAAAGCTCGTCGGTTGGGGATCAAGATTATCCTCATAGCCCCATTCTGGCCTCGTCAAACCTGGTTCCCGTGCCTGCAGTCTCATCTTATAGCTCCTCTCTGGATCTTGGATCTCATCCCGGATCCAATATCTCATCCTTCGGGATTGAAGCCCCCGAACCTGGTCGATCTGAAGCTCTCAGCATGGTTGATCCAGTTCCATTAGTTGCTAGGACTCCCAGTATCTCGTCTGCAGTTAGATCTATCCTGGTAGTGGCGCATAAACCGTCTACCTGGAAGGTTTACAATAGTAAATGGAAGCGGTTTTCTATTTGGGCGTCTCATAGGAAATTGGACCCTTTCACTGCTCCCATCCCAGCAGTGCTCGATTTTCTATCACATATTTTTTTCAGCAAGGGGCCAGTTCCTCTACTGTAAAGGTTCAAATGGATGCCATCTCGCATTTTCACATTGGAGATAATCTTAGTCCCCTCATTTCCACCAAGATTTGTAAGGCCTTTCTGAAAGGTACATTTCTCTTGGGACCCCCTGTTAGGAACCCCATCCCTCCTTTGGTTCTAACCTTGGTCTTTCAAGCTCTAACTGGACCTCCTTTTGAACCTGCAGCCTCTGTTGATTTGAAATTCTTGTTCTGGAAAACTGCCTTTTTGGTAGCCATTACTTCAGCTAAAAGAGTGTCGGAGCTTCAAACTCTCTGTATTAAAGCCCCGTATCTGGTTTTCCATAAGGACAGGGTCTCTTTCAGGACTAACCCATCTTTCCTACCTAAAGTGGCCTCTGAGACAAACATCAATCAGTCCATTAATCTCCCAGTCTTCTTCCCTAACTATCAAAACAAAGGGGAGTACAAACTTCATTTGTTAGATGTTCATAGGCAGTTATGGTTTTATTTACACAGAACAGCGGCCTTCCGCAAGTCTGATCAGCTATTTGTCTCTTTTGCTAAACTCTTCTTGGGCCAGATGGATCTCGAATTGCATCTTGTTCATATATAAACTATCTGGCCTGCCAGAACCTACTGGGGTTCACGCTCACTCTACTCGTTCTATGGCTACATCAGCTGCATTCTGGTCAAGAATTCCCTTAGATGACATTTGTTCTGTGGCTACATGGGCATCCTCCCATACCTTTATCTCTCACTATAAATTGGATTTAGTGTCTAGAGGAAGGGAGGCTTTTGGCTCTGCGGTGCTCCGGAATATCCTTCCTTGAGGACCTCCAAAGTTTTTTGGTAGCTGGGGACTCTGTCCCACAGGTTGATGATCAAATGAAGTTTCCTACTTCAGATAAAGAAGTTATGTACTCACCATAATGTTCCATCTGAGTAGGTAACTTCATTTGTCAGCAACCGACCCTCCCTCCTTCCCCCTAACCTGGTTCTTTGGTTTCCTGATCACTAGTATGGTTTATCCAGGTCATTGGTTAATCCTTAGGTTAGGATTCTCCAGGTTGTTGCTTTGTCATGGTGAAATTATGTAGATGGGCAAATGCGATCTGGGGATTGGAAGGAGGTGGCAGGGCCTTATGGGTAAGGGGGAGGAGCTTGGAGCTTGGATCTCTAGCTTGGAAAGCTGCCGGCTCGGATCCAGGTCAGATCCGATACCCATAGATTGCTGACAAATGAAGTTACCTACTCAGATGGAACGTTATGGTGAGAACATAACTTCTTTTTCAGTAATAGCAGCAAACAAGATCTGGGAAATTACACCACTGCATTGTGGGATACCTTCTTGCCACAAGCCAAGTTTGAGATCTTCAGCTAAGGATTCGGCTGAGTCAGAGCCGAGGATTGGCTCAGAACCCATCATTGTAAGAATGAACGGCGAGATGGACAACAAACATGGAACATTATGGTGAGTACATAACTTCTTTTTTAGTCCAGGGGTGTTGTATGCATTAAGCTGAACTTGGCATTCTAGTTCTCTTTTTTTTTTCAGGAGAACATTGTTGTCATTCAGGGTCTCAAATTCAACACAGTCCAGGATATGGAAACTGAAGATGGAGGTCCTTCTCTGTCCGTGCTGTGTTTTGGATGTGTGTTTGTGTAGATTTTAAGTCTAACATTTGACAAATTGTGTGAAATGCATTTTTTCAACTTATTAATAGTCTTCCCCACATTAAAGTGTTTGCAGTTTAGACATTGTGCCCTGTAAACCACTCTTAAGTGTTGCAGTCACCCCCGATTTTTAGGGTGATCTTTGATTGTCCACTTTTAATTCTGTGAACAAATTTTGGAACTGATACTTGCTTGCTGGAGCATATTGTGGTGATCCACACTTTTATGGTTACAGCTGTATTTGTTCATTTTTGTTTGTTTCATCATGTAGGTGTTTTAGTTCAAAACCAATGACTACTACCTTAGCTGGAACAGAAAGAAAGATAAGCAGTCAACATATGAAACATTTAGAAAATAAATATTATTGAGATCTACTTTTGACTTTCTTCATACTTCCCACATTTTTCTCTATACCTATATCTATATTCACCTTGGATCCCGGGAACTATTGTCCCATCAGTCTGACGAGCCTGCTCAGCAAAGTCATGGAACACATTATCATGGAACTTATAAACAAAGACATTGGCAACTTTCAAACACTGGACCCCACCCAGTTTGGTTTTGTAAAGGGCCGATCTTGTCTCCTCAACCTGATTGACTTATTTGAATCAGTCTCCAGAGCCGTGGATGAGGGTAAGGCAGTCCACACAGCCTATCTGGATGTCACCAAGGCCTTCAACACCATCCCCCACTCTGTTATCATAGATAAGCATACTAAGCTGGGCATTAATCCCTACATCACTCAATGGGTTGCCAACTGGCTTACTGACAGAACCCACACTGTAAAAGTAGCCAACTCAAAATCCAGCTCCAGACAAGTGACAAGTGGAGTACCTCAGGGTTCAGTCCTGGGACTGCTCTTGTTTGGCATCTACTTCTCTGAAGTACAGGCCAGCACTAAGGGACTCTGGCTAACAAAGTTCGTAGATGACTGCAAACTGGGAGCCATTATTGAATCCCCAAATGATGTGGATATTCTACAAAAGGCCTTACAGAAACAGATGCTTGGTGCCAGAACCATGGGCTCAAGCTCAATGCCAAGAAATGTATAGTTATCTCCTTTGGGAAAAAACATGTACCCATGAATTACCACATAAGTAGTAGTACACTAAATACCAAAAGTGTGATAAGGGACTTAGGGACACAGGTGGACAGTGGTCTCACCTTCGATAACCACATAGCCACAACAGTCTGGAAATCCTTCTATGTAGCACACCTCATCACTAAGGGCTTTTCATCC
This sequence comes from Protopterus annectens, assembly GCF_019279795.1. Taxonomy (NCBI): domain Eukaryota; kingdom Metazoa; phylum Chordata; order Ceratodontiformes; family Protopteridae; genus Protopterus; species Protopterus annectens. The sequence goes on along the minus strand of NC_056728.1, from coordinate 1,980,216,816 downwards.
AGAAAAAAGGAGGTCATTGTCCCACTGTACTCATCCCTCATTAGACCCCATTATAGAGTACAATGCCCCATTTGGTATGTACCTCACAAGACATCTGTAACAACTGGAAAGGCCACAGAAATACCTCACTAAAAGAATCACAGGCCTAAAGCAGATGCCCTATGCTGACCATCTAAAAAAATTCCAGCTATACTCTGTTGCATACCGCCTACTCAGAGGCGATCTCTGCTTAACATACAAGGCCATGTCAAACCCAGTGCTGTTGAACATGCTACAATTAAAGAAATCACAATCCCTTAGAGCCACACGCTCCAGGGATCTAAGCCTGGTCATCACAATGAACAAAACATGCTGGAGGGATAGGTTCCTGACCCAGAGACTCCTCAGACTCTGGAATAGACTGTCCATACATGTCAAGCTGAGCGCCTCTTTAGCCCTCTTCAAAAGGAACCTTGACGATTGGATGGGAGAGAAAATTCACCCTGGAGATCACATCGTCACCCTGCTAGACAGGGGACCAGGGAAGTAAATATTCTGGGAAAAATAGCCAGGGAATTGTTATGGCTAGGCTTGTATAGGCCCTAGGGCTGATAGCCTAGTACCAACCTATGAACCTATATACATTTGCCTATATACATATACATGTGTCTGCTTTCAAATCCCATATTACCATAAGATCAAACAACACAAGATCGAGATCAGAAGATTAAAAACCCACTTTACTGAAATTTTAAAAATTTGACTGTTATAAATCTAAAAGTACATTCCAAGCACTTGGAGTCATAGGTCAAAATTAAGGAACACCAACATTTCAAAAAGTAAAAACAAGTGTTGATTATTGAATGGCATGTATACTATCTGGGAAGGACTGTGAAGCAGAAAAAGTATTGGTTCTGTAAGTAGAAATGTACAGAGAAGTGTAAGGGTAGAGCCGTAACTGCATTTTTTTTTAAACGTGCTTCCGTAGTTTACAATCTGAAGTAGTTTATTTCATTTGTTCTTCAACCTATGGGCGTCAGATCACATCTCATCCGACATGGCCGCATTTTTCAGCTATGGATCTAAGCTCCAGAATCCACCCCTTACCCATAATGCCCCCATCTCCCTCCTCCCTTCAGATCTTGTTTGCCACCATAGAGGTTACAAGTGTGGTTTCTGAGCTCCATTTAGTGGGTCACATAAGTGAACTTTCTCTGGGTTTTTCTCTTTCGGACTTCATCTATTTTCTTTCTGTCATCCTTTTTCTCAATTGCGACTGTGTCGGATAAAAAAAAAACTTTTTCTCCTCTCCTTCTTTCCTATCAGGGGGTGCGCGAGTGTGTGTGTGTGTGTGTGTGTGTGTGTGTGTGTGTGTGTGTGTGTGTGTGTGTGTGTGTGTGTGTGTGTGTGTGTGTGTGCCTTTTGGACCTGTGTGGGTATGGCTGAAGCCCCTAAGGCAGAATTTAGAAAATGCACAGAGTGTGGCCATAAGCTATCCCTGGCAGATGGCCACGCTCTGTGTGTGGTTTGGCTGGGTGCAGATCATTTCAAGTCCCCGTGTCCTACTTACACTGGTTTCAACCCCAGAGCTCTTATGGAGAGGTGGGACAAACTGATTTTGAAGGGATTACTCCTCTCTTCAGGGACTACCTTCCCTTCTTCTCCAGCAGGGATAGCAGCAGCTGCTGCTTCTACTTCCTCTTACCTGGCCTATGGGACTCAAACTCCTGCCAAGAAGTCCGGGGAAGGGGACAAGGCCAAGAAGGACTGTTCCTGCAGGCGGTCCCCTGGTTGCTGTTCAGAGTCGGCTACACCACCGAAGATCAGGCAAGCAACCAGGCCTGGGTCTCCTTGCCTTCTCTCCCCGAGATTCTCCCCCAAGCCCAAGGAGAGTCATAGCCAGACCCCAGTAAGGACTTTTCCCCACTGGATCTCCCATCCAGTTTTGGTGGCATCCTCCCGCTCCACCCAAAGTTTAAGCGAAGCGAAGATAGACAAGATGATGCAGAGATTCTTCCACACTCAGATCCAGATGGAGGTCTTGCCGGTGCCCTCTCCCTCCAGAGGGGACTCCTTGCAACCTTTCTTCTGACCAATAACTCCTTCTCTGATCCCACTGGTGGTTTCAAAGTTCGTGTATCCGAGGACTCTTGGGGTCGAGGGGGTGGCGCTGATGGTACCATGTACCTCAGCACCGTCCATTGCCTTGAGCTTGTCGGATCAGACAGGATTAGATCTGGGCTGTCAGAGCCATAGCCTTGGGGTTGGATCTGAGGGGGTGCTGTCAGCTCCGAGTGCTTCGGAGCATCCCTCTCAGCATCTCAGCTCCTGGAGGTTCAGCTCTGACTCCCCTGTCAGGTCAGAGGGGGCGGGCCCCACCAGTACGTCCCAAGAGATTTGCTCACCCTTTGCATTCAATGTGGTGGAGAGGGTTTTCTCAGTATTGAGGCCTCTGACCATTTTGTCCGCATACTCTGCCAGACCCTCCCAGTCCTGAGTGCAGTTCTGACCATCTTGCCATCTCAGGGACAGCCTGTGACCACGATGCCCCAGGAAGTTCCCATGGAACATCAAGAAGTTTGTGATTCCTCCTCAGAGAGTCCCCCAAGGAGGTACCCCGCAAATGTAAGTGTAAGAGGAGGCACTTGGACTTTTCACCAAAGTCCCTCACAGAAGACATGGATTTGGATGAAGGGGAATGTTCCCCAAGGTCACCCCCCCCCGAGGATGTCTCCCTTGGAGACATCATGGAGCTCCTTCCCCAGAGGGAGGGGGTGATCAGTCTCCAAACTGACCTCAGACAAGTCCATGTTCCTGGAGACATTTGGCTTGGGCCAATGTACCTCTTGGGTATTCTCTCCTGCTGATCTACTCATGGATTTAATAACATCTAGGGCATGGAAAGAGCCGGACACCATACAGCCCATCCCTAAATGCCCCGATAAAGTGCTGAGTCCCCCATCAGGCAGGACACATTGGAACAAGGGATCCCTGGTAGGTGCGATGATGATGGTGGCTGCCACCAAGAAGGAGCTCACTCAGGAGAGCTCCACGGTCCATCCCCCTGATCAAGAATCAAGAGCGATGGACCATTTTGGGAAGTGAGTATATACTTCAGTGACCTTCTCGGTGAGGGCGCTGAACAATATGGCATATGTCATTAGACTCCAGAGAGATCTAGTGAAGGAGATCACAGAGTCTACCATAGAGTCTATGTCAGCAGAGGTCAAGAAGACCTTCTCCTCACAAATGGCCACTCTAAAAGTGGTTGCCAACACATCCATGTGACTGCTTTCTCATGCTATGGAGGGAGTCGCAAGGGCAACCGGGAAAGGTGTTGATATCAGGCATCATGCCTAGCTCTGGTTGTGTCAGATTTCAGAGCCCTTTAAGGTGTCTTTCACCAACACCCCTTACGATGGTTCTTCCCTCTTCGAGAAGTCAGTGAAAGAGACTTTGGTGCAGAGTGAGAAGGATGGGAAGACACTGTCTGCCGTTGGGATCCGCTTCTCCTCTCCTCAAAGATCCTTCTCCAGGAATCAGCGAGGAATGAAGAAGATGTGGTTCCGGAAGTCTCAGGGATTTTCCCGGGACACTCAGGATTCTCCACTCCCCCAGAGACAGAGGGGGTCAGAACAGATGCTGCCCGAGAGGCAGAAGGGGTCCTAGGAATTTTGGGTCCCAAGAACCCTTTTCAGAGGGACCTGGGTAGCAGCTCTGAGGGGTTGCCTGACTGCTCATCTCTGGAGGCAGTTGGGGGTCATCTATCACTACACCCGAAGGCATGGGAGTCCATTACGAAAGATCGCTGGGTGTTGCAAATCATATCTAGAGGATATTTCATTCCATTCAAGGGAACATCCCCATCTGAAAAAACTCCTCCCAGACATTCCACCCATGCAACAGGAGGAGGAGGAGGCAGAGCTAGAAATAGGAAAGCTGCTGAACAAAGGAGTCATCCAACCAGTCCCCCCAGGCCTGTCCAGATCCAGTGTTTACTCCAGGTTTCTCGGAGTGCCAAAGAAAACAGGAAAACTCAGACCCATCTTGGATTTGTCCACATTGAACCTGTCAGTAACTAAGACAAAATTCTAGATGGTCACGCTTCATTCAATCCTGCCTTTTCTGTAGGCCACAAACTGGATGTGCTCGATCGATCTCCAGGATGCATACTGTCACATCAAAATGGACAGATGCTCGCGGAGGCTTTTTGCTTCCAGCTGGGAGCCAGTCACTACCAGTTCAGAGCCCTCCTCCAAAGTGATGGCAGTTGTAGCAGCTCACCCTAGGCTCCAGGGTATTCAGATCTTTCCGTATCTGGATGACTGGCTCTTTGCTGCCCCCTCAGAACATCTACTGTGTCAGGCCACAGATTACTTCCTCCAGTTAGCAAACAATATGAGTATTACCATCAACATGAACAAATCTTTTCTAGAGCTGGTTCAGACTCTGAACTTTATTGGGGCCCGTTTGGACTCTCTTCAAATGAAGTTTTTTTCTCACCCCGGACAGGATACACAGTTTAAGAATGCAAGTATTACAAATTCCTCATGCTCAAGTCCCCATAGCAGCAGCAGTGTTCAGGGCATTAGGTTCCATAGCAGCCACAATCAATCTCCTGCCATAGGCTCGCCTGCATATGAAAGTTCTTCAATGGACATTTGCGTTCCAGTGGTCCCTATTAGACCTTCCTCTCACCTTTCTAGTGAGAATCTCAAGGGCATGCAGGGACTCCCTTCAGTGGTGGATTCAGTCTTCGGATATACTCAAGGGACATTTCTTCCACCCTATTTTCCTCCAAACTACGATGACCACGGATGCCTCCCAGCTGGGGTGGCACTGCTCGGGAAGGACAGTCCAAGGCATGTGGTCCCCCTCCAAGACCAAGTTACATATCAATGTTCTAGAGATGAGGGCAGTTGTTTTGGCGTTGCAAGCACTTCATGCCCATCTTCCTCTAGGGATGATTGCCATTCAGACAGACAACATGTTAGTAATCTGGTATATGAAGAAATGAGGGAGAACGAGATTGTATCCCCTCTTTCGAGAAGCCATGCGAGGGTGTTGCAAATCATATCTAGAGGATATTTCGTTCCATTCAAGGAACATCCCCGTCCGAACAAACTCCTCCCAGATGTACCACCCATGCAACAGGAGGAGGAGGTAGAGCTAGAAATAGGAAAGCTGATGAACAAATGAGTCATCCAACCAGTCCCCCCAGGCCAGTCCAGATCCAGTGTTTACTCCAGGTTCTTTTTAATGCCAAAGAAAACAGGGGACCTCAGACCCATCTTGGATTTGCCCACATTGAACCTGTCAGTAACTAAGACAAAATTCTGGATGGTCATGCTTCAATCGATCCTGCCTTTTATGCAGGCCACAAACTGGATGTGCTCGATCGATCTCCAGGATGCGTACTACCACATCAAAATGGACAGATGCTCCCAGACGTTTTTCACTTCCAGCTGGGAGCTAGTCACTACCAGTTCAGAACCCTCCTCTTTGGTCTCACCACAGCCCCCAGGGTGTTTACCAAAGTGATGGCAGTTGTAGCAGCTCTCCTGAGGCTCCAGGGTATTCAGGTCTTTCCGTATCTGGAAGGTTGGCTCTTTGCTGCCCCCTCAGAACTTCTACTCTGTCAGTCCAAGGATTACTTCATCCAGTTAACAAACAATCTGAGTATTACCATCAACCTGAACAAATCTTTTCTAGAGCCAGTTTAAACTCTGGACTTTATTGGGGCCCATTTGGACTCTCTTCAATGAAGGTTTTTCTCACCCCGGACAGGATACACATTTTAAGAATGCAGGTCTTACAAATTCTTCATGCTCAAGTCCCCATAGCAGCAGCAGTGTTCAGGGCATTAGGTTCCATAGTGGCCACAATCAATCTCCTGCCATTGGCTCGCCTGCATATGAGAGTTCTTCAATGGACATTTGGGGTCCAGTGGTCCCTGTTAGACCTTCCTCTCACCTTTCCTGTGAGAATCTCGAGGGCATGCAGGGACGTCCTTCAGTGGTGGATTCAATCTTCGGATATACTCAGGGGACATTCCTTCCACCCTGTTTTCCTCCAAACCACGATGACCACGGATGCCTCCCAGCTGGAGGAGGGTCACTGCTCTGGAAGGACAGTCCAAGGCACATGATCCCCCTCCAAGACCAAGTTGCATATCAACATTCTAGAGATGAGGGAAGATGTTTTGGCATTGCAAGTACTTCATGCCCATCTTCATGTAGGGATGATTGCCATTCAGACAGACAACATGTTAGTAGTCTGGTACATCAACAAACAAGAGGGAACGGAATCTTATCCCTTCTGTCAAGAAGCCATGAGAGTGTGGGAATGGGTGATCTCCACCAGCCACTTTCTAGTAGCAACACAAAGTCTGGGGCGGTCCAGCATTCTAGCGGACAGGCTCAGCAGATTGATTCTGATGTCTTACATGTGGTCTCTGAATCCTTCAGTAGCAGAACAGATCTTTCTAAAGTGGGGTCAGCCTTGCTGCAATCTCTATGCGTCTCCTTCCACTGCGATATGCAGTGAGTTTTTTCACAGCTTGGTTGCTATGGTTCCGATGATTATCAGGACTCCCGGATTGTCATCCCCCATGAAGTCCATTTTGGTGGCGGCTCACAAATCCTCCACTAGAAAGGTGTATCATAGCAAATGGAGACATTTTTCCATATGGGCTAATCAGCGAGCTTTGGATCCTTTCACGGCTCCTCTTTCAGCGGTCTTAGAGTTTTTGGCCAGCATCTTCCATCAAGGTGCTAGTTCTTCCACAGTTAAGGTACAGTTGCCAGCTATCTCTAATTTCCATGTAGGGATGAATATGTCTTCCTTGACTTCTTCCAAACTTTGTAAAACCTTCCTTAAAGGGACTTTTCTAGTTAGACCTCCAGTTAAGGACTCTACGCCTCTGTGGGATCTTACCTTAGTGTTACAGGCATTGGCATTTCTGCACCCTTCGAACCAGCAGCATCAGTTGATTTTCAGTTTTTTACATGGAAAACTGCATTCTTGGTGGCCATTACCTCAGCCAGAAGAGTGTCGGAGCTTCAAGCTGTTCCTATCAAGGTGGCTTATATGATCTTTCACAAGGACAGTGTCGTTGTGTACTAACCCATCATCTGAAGTAGTTTACTTCATTTGGTCTTCAACCTGTGGGATACCGGATCCAAGCTGGCAACTTTAATAGCATCTGCTCCGAGCTCCAAGCTCCTCCCATTACCCATAATACTCCTCCACTACCTTCCAACCCCCAGATCTCATTTGCCATGAATATCTAAAGCATTGTGATCTCTAGAGCTCCAGGTTTTCAGTGGGTAAAAACTTTAATATTTCTTTTTTGTCTTCAAAAAAATTTAGGTAGTGTTAGTGTAGGTTCCCCTTTCTCCTCCCCTTGCTTGGCGCATTGAGTTTTATAGTTTTAGAGTAGTTAGCTTAGTTTACAGTGGTTGTGTGTGTTTTTGCCCCCCCCCCCCCCCTGTGTGTTCTGTGTGTGAGTGTGGTGAGTGGGTGTTCTCTACAAGAAAGAAATAACATTTCCTTTTTTTAGTCGTTCTTTCATAAGATACCATGGCTAACAAGCCTATTTTCAAAAGATGCACTGAGTGTGGCCATAAGTTTTCCCCTGCGGATGGCCACACTGTGTGTTATGTGCTTGGGCATGGCCCATCTGAGCACAGACTGCACTATATGTGCTGGGTTTAACCCCCACAGCATTAAAGACAGAAAGGCCAAGTTGGTCCTGAAAGGCCTTCTTCCCCTTTCTGAGACAGTTGCCTCATCTTCGGCTTTGGTCACAGGGGCTGCTGTGGCTGCCTCTCCTTCTTCTCTTCCCCTTGCTTCTCCTCCCTCCCAGGCTGGGACTCAAACTCCTGTACAAAAGCCTGTTGAAGCAGAGCAGAAAAGGGGCAGAGAGAAGTAGAGAGAGTCAAAGTCGAGGGAAAAGTGTAAGAGGTCTCCGGACCTCCATTCACCAGTCAAAACTCTATGGATCCATAACTCCCCTCAGTTCTGATCTACAAGGTTCTCCCCAGAGCCAGAGGAGACATGTTCAGCTTCTAGGACCTCAGTGCCCCGACCCACAAGGTCAGAGTCCGTGGCCTCATCGCGGTCCACCCGGTGTTTGTCTAAGGTCGATATGGATAAAATGATGAGGAGGTTCATCCATACTCAGATACAGATGAGGGTCTTGACAGCACCCTCTCCCTCAGGAGGCGGGAGCTCACTTCCTTTTTTCCAGCCAATATCTCCTTCTCCGATCTGTCCATCGGGTTTGGAGTATTCGGATGCAAGGATGGCTTTAGTCAGGGGGTCAGTGCCGATGGTACCTGCTTCCTCTATGCCAACAGCTGCCTGGAGCATGTTGGACCCTGAGCCACTCTCAGAGCTGGAGCTTGGGTGTTGGATCTGAGGGAGTGGAACTTTTTTCATTGGCTCTGCCTTTGTCAGTCCAAGTTCCCTCCCTCTGAGACCCGTCCACTTCAGGCCCGGCTCCAATTCTCTCGTCGGACCCAGGGTGATCGGCCTCCTTATTGGTTTTTCAGGAGGTTCGCTCTCCTTTGGCATTCGATGTGGTGGAAAGGATTCTCTCTGCTGGATTGAGACCCCTAACTGTCCCCTCGGACTCCACTCAGATCCCCTTAGCTCTTTTTACAGTTCCTATCATTTTACCAGAGGGACAGCCCATGCTCAAGGAGAACCAGACGGTTCCCCCTGATGAACAAGTGGCTTGTGAGTTCCCCCTAGAGAGCTCCACCAGAGAGGTGCCTCGCAAGCATACATGCAAGAGGAGGCACTTGGACTCCCCCGAGTCCCTCTCCGAGGATACAGACGTGGATGATGGAGATGGTTCCCCTAGGTCACCTCCCGAGGATGTCTCCTTTGGAGACATCCTGGAAATCCTACACCAACAGGGAGATTGGTCTGCCCTCAAACCTTCATCTGATGAATCCGTGTTCCTAGAGGCTTTCGGCACAGGCCCATCTACTTCCTGGGTGTCCCCTCCCATGGATCCTTTGGTGGATCTGGTCACCTCGCAGGCATGGAAAGGAGCTGTACATCATGGAACCAATTCCAAAAAGACCCAACAAAATTTTGAGTCCTCCCACAGACAGGTCAGCATGGAACAAGGGCTTCCCTATAGATGCTATGGTGGTAGCAGCAGCCACAAAGAAGGAACTTGCCCTGGAGACTTCTGCGGTTCACCCTCCTGACCGAGAATCATGGATGATGGACCACCAAGGGAAGCAGGTCTATGCTTCAGCTACCTTTTCTATTAGGGCGCTGAACTACCTGGCCCATGTCACCAGACTCCAATGCGACCTGCTAAAGGAGCTGGAGGAGTCTCCCCCCTAAGTCCATGTCGCAGGAGGACAGGATCTCATTCTCTGCGAGGATGGCCACTTTGAAAGCAGTCTCCAACACGTCCATGCGACTCTTTTCACATGCTACTGAAGGAGCGGCTAGGGCGGCTGTGTCCGGCCTGTCCATGAGGTGCAGTGTCTGGCTCAAATTATGTCAATTCTCAGAACTTTTCAAGGCATCCTTTGCCAATGCCCCTTATGACGGCTCTACTGTCTTTGGTAAGACCATCAAAGAGATATTAGTCCAGAGTGAGAAGGATGGGAAGACACCTTCTGCCATCAGGATCTGCTTCTCGAACCCTCAGAGGTCCTTTTCCCAGAACCAGAGAGGGCAAAAGAAGAAGATGTGAGGTTCCAGAAGTCACAGTATTCACACTCAGGGCTCTTCTTCCCACAGAGGCAGAGGGGGACAGAATGGACGCCAGCTCAGAGGCAGAGGGGGTTTGAGGAATTTTGGGTCTCGAGAACCTTTCTCGGACAGACCCTTGCAGCAACCCTGAGGGGTGGCCCGACTGCTCTACTCTGGAGGCAGTCGGGGGACAATTGTCCTTGCACCTAGCGGTATGGGAGTCCATAACATCAGACTGCTGGGTGCTTCAGATCATATCCAGAGGATACTCTATCCCCTTTGTGGGTCCCCCAAGTCTCCTAAACACCTCCCGGATGTACCACCTACACAAAGGGAGGCAGCAGTACAGGAAATTTCCAAGCTGCTAGAAAAATGAGCCATCGAAACCGCCCCCCCCAGATCAGTCCGGATCAGGCTTCTACTCTAGGTTCTTTTTGGTGCCAAAGAAAATGGGGGACTTAAGGCCTATTCTGGACCTTTCTACCCTGAACCTGTCAGTTGACAAAGAGAAGTTTCATATGGTCACACTACAGTCCGTCATGCCGTACTTGCAAGAGAGCGACTGGATGTGCTTGCTAGACCTCTAGGATGCTTACTATCACATAAAGATGCACAGAAGCTCCAGGAGGTTCCTCTGCTTCTGGCTAGGAGTCAGTCATTACCATTTTCGAGCCCTACCCTTTGGTCTCATCTCAGCCCCTAGGGTGTTCACCAAAATGATGTCAGTGGTAGTGGCTCACCTGAGGCTTCAGGGGATTCAGGTCTGTCTGTACCTGGACGATTGGCTCCTCACTGCTCCCTCCAGCCATCTACTCTCCCAAACCATGGATTATTTCCTGATCGTTGACCTGCGTTTGGGGATCACAATCAACACATCCAAATCACTCCTAGATCCTGTACAGGTGATAGACTACATTGGTGCCAGGATAGATACTTTACAGTGCAAAATCTTCCTGACCTCGAAGAGAGTACAAAACCTGAGGATGCATGTCTCCCTGATTTACTACTCTCATCTCCCAATGGCGGATTTGGTGTTGAGGGCCTTGGGCTTGATGGCGGCGACCATAACTCTTCTCTCGTGTGCCTGGTTACACATGAGAATTCTATAGTGGATTCTAGCTGTACAATGGTCCCTGTTGGAACTGCCATTGGCATATCCAATTCAACTCAGTCAAGTCTGTCGGTCGTCCTGCATATGATGGATGTGTTCTCCAGACATTTTGGAGGGACAATCTTTTGTTCCAGCCCTGGCCCAAGCCACAGTGATCACGGATGCCTCCCATCTCAGGTGGGGGGGGCATTGTTCAGGCAGGACAGTCCAAGGCCTGTGGTCCCCTGTAAGGACGAGCTTGCACATAATTGTCCTAGAGATGAAGGCAGTCCTTCTAACACTGCAGGCCCTTCATGCCTTTCTTCCTCTGGAAACGATTGCAATTCAGTCAGACAACATGGCAGTGGTCTGGTATATCAACAAACAGGGAGGGATCAGATCTTACCTCCTTTGTTGTATGGCCATGAGAGTGTGGGAATGGGCAATCTCCACTGGTCATTTTCTCATCGCATGGCACATTCTGGGATGGTCCAACATCCTAGCGGACAGGCTAAGTCAGAGTATTCTGATGCCTTACGAGTGGTCTCTGAACCTTTCAGTAGTGGAACAGATTTTCCACGAGTGGGGTCAACCTTGCTGTGATCTCTTTGCATCTCCTTACAACGAGAAGTGCAGCGAGTTTTTCACTTTGAACCCCCTGCCGGGGGAGTCCCCCAGAGATGCTCTAACTCATGCTTGGCCTCCCAGTCTTCTGTATGCTTACCCTCCAGTACCTCTTATTCCAAGGTTTCTACAGAAAGCTCGTCGACTGGGGAGCAAAGTGATCCTTATTGCCCCATTCTGGCCTTGCCTAGTATGGTTTCCCCTCCTTTGATCTCACCTTCTGGCTCTGCCTTGGATCCTGGATCCCATTCAGGGTCTGATTTCATACCCTTTGGGGGTTCCTCTTCCAAATCTGGTCAGTTTGAAGCTCACAGCTTGGCTGCTCCAGTTCCCATGATTGCTAAGACTCTTGGACTATCCTCCTCAGTTAGATCTATTTTGGTGGCTGCTCATAAGTCTTCGACCAGGAAGGTTTATCGCAGCAAGTGGAAACAGTTTTCCTTTTGGGCCTCTCAAAGGAGTTTAGACACCTTCACTGCTCCTATTCCCCCCATTCTTGATTTTCTAGCTGATATTTTTCAACATGAAGCTAGTTGTTCAACTGTCAAGGTTCAGTTGGCTACCATTTCTCATTTTCATGTGGATGAGAATTCAGCCTCTTTAGATTCCTCCAGACTGTGTAAAGCCTTTATTAAAGGCAACTTTTTGTTACACCCCCCCCCCCCCCCCAGTGAAGGATCCTGTTCCCCCATGGGACCTTACTATGGTTCTTCAAGCTTTGGTCACTCTGCCTTTCGAGCCTGCTGCAACAGCAGATCTGAAATATTTATCGTGGAAAACAGCTTTTCTGGTGGCTATTAACTCTGCCAAGAGGGTTTCAGAATTGCAGGCCTTGTCAATCAAAGTTCCTTACATGATTTTTCACAAAGATAGGGTTTCCCTTCAAACCAATCCATCCTTTCTTACTAAGGTGGGATCACCAGTCACTATCATTCAGACCATCAATTTGTCCGTGTTTTTTCTTAATTTTACTGTCAAGATGGAATACAAACGCCACCTGTTGGATGTCCATAGACAGTTACGATTCTGTTTACACAGGACAAAAAATTTCTGTAAATCTGATCAATTGTTTGTATCCTTCTATAAACCTTTTTTAGGGAAATCTATCTCCAAGGTCACTATTGCTTCCTTCCCCCTCCTTCCCCCTGACCTTATCATGGATGCAGGCTGTGTTTTTACTTTGTATAAAGTGTTTGACCCTTGACTCTGTCCAGGACAAGGAGTGTCATGAAGTTCCTTGTGTTATGATAAGGTGATGTTGGGTTGGGTACATGATACCTTTTAGGCAGCAAACTCGATCTGAAGGGAGAAGGGAGAACGGGGGAATTATAGGTAAGGGGAGGAGTCTAAAGCTCAGATCCATAGCTGGAAAATGCGGCCGTGTCGGATCCGATGTGGATCCGAAGCCCACAAGTTGAAGACAAATGAAGTACAACTACTCAGATGGAACGTTATGTTTTTTTTTCCTCAATGTAGTGCAACCTCGGAGTTGGTATATATAATTTGTGGCGGGTGGGGGGTGTAGCCCCCTGCAAATGCATAGGAAATAATAAATAGTATAACATTTGCATTAGTAGAAGATAGAAAGTCTGTTTTGCTGTATTTGGTATTATGGGATTCATTCTTTTAAAGCTTCAGGAAGTGTTTTTTTCGGGTTTTTGGTCTCGATCTTCTGTAGTTCGGTCTACTGGTAATACAGGATTTAGAAGTAGACCCATGTACATATATATATATATATATATATATATATATATATATATATATATATATATATATATATATACAGATATATATATATATACATATATATATAAATATATAGATATATAGAGATATAGATATATAGATATATATGTATGTATATATAGTTATAGATATATAAATTTATAGATATAAATATGAATATGTATGTATATATATATATATATATATATATGTGTCTGTGTGTGTGTGTGTGTGTGTATGTATGTGTGTGTGTGTGTGTGTGTGTGTGTGTGTGTGTGTGTGTGTGTGTGTGTGTGTGTGTGTGTGTGTGTGTGTGTGTGTGTGACACACACACACACACACACACACACACACACACACACACACACACACACACACACACACACACACACACACAGTGCTGTGATAACTACTGCAAACAATGGCCACTGACAAACAGTTGCATACTTTTATATGTTTTTCTTAACAGATTGCTCCAGCTGGCACAATCTGCAGAGACCCTATAAGTGATTGCGATCTCCCCGAATACTGTAATGGGATGTCCAAGTACTGCCCACTAAATACTTTCAAGGCAGATGGGGCAACATGTTCAGATAATAATGGATATTGCTTCAATGGGTTGTGTCAAACAAGAGATGAACAGTGCAGGAATTTATATGGGTCTGGTAAGATAAAATAAATAATCATGCTTGTGGTCTTCAAACCTGCTGTACAAATGTAGATGTGAAGATATTTGTAAATTATGCTATTCAATATAAACGTTTATCTTTGCCTACATCTGTCATCATACCTATATATCTAATCTGTTACATAGCTTCTGAGTACTCTTGACATTTTACTTTTTACTTGTTATGTCTACAGCTAGTGGAGTTCGGTTGTATTGGCTTCAATGCCTTAATGACATAAAAAGTAAACTTAGTGGAATTCGGAAGCCATGTAGCTGAAACACTTGTATGCCTTTAACTGGTCGTTTGCATGTTTCCCATGAGCCTCTTTAAAAGACAATTTAATATATTGCACAATAAAATCCCTGGCTTGCCAAGGTCTTTTTGAAGTTTTTGTTTATGCATTTTTTGAGTATTTTTACTTGGTGCTTTTGTTTATCATTGGAAAAGTTTGCAGTCACCCTAATAGTATACACAGAAGGATTTGTTTAAACCTTGAGTATTTTCCACTTATGTTTTTTTTATTTTTTATACTATATTGATGGTATTATAGAGAATGTGTAATATATTTTATGTCTGTATGTAATAGGAATTGTTTTTGTTACGTGCATGTCTTAATGAAAGCATGTAAAATGTTGGGGAATTTCAAAGTTATATAGTTGAGGAATGTGTATGTCCTTACAAAACATACACATTCCCCCTTATGCTTCGTATGAAGGGTGATTAAGGTATCACACAGTGAATAGTTTGGTTTTCAGGGTCTTTCTGATTTTTATACTTATGAGTTTTGTTTTCCTTTTGACCTTTTCACTTCTTGTTTTGCTGGAAAAACATTAGCACTTTAGGCAGTACTTATGTTGGTATCTCCAGAGGTCAAGGTGAACCCGTGCTGTAATCTTACTGCAGTGGTGCTTTCATTTTAAGACCTTTGCAAACCAGTTTATTATTATTATTGTTCAAGAAATTGTATTACATTAACATGGGCCTGTGTTAGTGATGTTCGATACATACATCACCATTGTAGTAGCCTAAGTGATATGGGTGTTACCCAGTTGATTCATTCACCCACTAGAACTGACAAAACCAGCAACAAACAATCTGTTCTCGACTGGACCCTGACCAACATACCCTCTCTAATCCACCTTTCAGGCTGTCTACCTGACAGCCTAAGTGATCACCTACTAACCTTGTTTCTAAGACACTGTAGCTCACCCATAAAACCACAAACAAATATGTAATACAAAAATTTCTCCACAGACAGAATTATAGGTTCATAGATAGGTACTAGGCTATCGGCCCAAGGACCTATGTAAGCCTAGCCAATGAGGTTCCTTGGCTTACGCCAGCCAAGAAACTTATTTTCCTGTGCCATTGTCGAGCAGAGACACAGAAGTGATCCCTGGGGTGTATCTCCTATTTACTACTAAGCTGTAACTGGTCCCTCTTAAAATACGTCCCACTAGATGCAGCAGTCGATTATTTCAATAACATATTTCTTGATGTTCTAAACACACTTGCCCCCATAAGACACATAAGAAGAAAAACTAACAAGTGCCCGCGGCTCTCTAAAGAGACCAAACAGTTAATAAAACAGAGACAATCTTTGGTATCAACATATAACCAACAAATCAATACCTTCCCTAGATACATACTGCCACCTAAGAAATGGCTGCAAAAAGTAAATCAGAGCTGATAAAAAACTGTACTATACATTCATTCAGTCAAAGCATCAACGCAACCCACAAAAATTATGGGCCTCCATCAATCAGCTTATCCATCCAGGCCTCACCCCTACCCTATCCTCAAATATCAAAAACACAGAAGAAAGCATAGCATCTGTCTTTAATACATTTTTCATAAACTCTATCCACTCACTCATAAAAAAAAAAAAAAATAGCCTGCAACAAATCACCCTCCTTACTATCACTGATTTACCTACCTCTCTCTCTCTTAAACCTGTCCAAACAAGTACAATAAGGAAATTGCTAAGCCAAGTGAAACCTACAACCCTTGCCGCAGACAAGCTGCTGAAGTACTACCTCAAATTACCAGGTGATGTAATCTGCTACCCAGTTTCTTTCTAAAATCTTAGAAAGTGCATCCACTCTCAACTGATGCAACACCTACTATCGAATAAGCTCCTTTCCCACACACAGCATAGATTTTGACCAGGCCATAGTACCACCACGGCACTGCTCAAATTTACCAATACTGTCAACTAACTAAAAAACAATGGACAAATGTTTGCCTCAATATTTCTCGATACGTCAAAGGCATTTGACACAGTGTCCCATGAACAAATCCTGTATGAACTTGCATCACTTGACATATCTAGAAACACTCTTATTTGATTCCAAAATTACCTATCTAACCATTATCAATCAGTCAAATGGCACATTGACCTCTCCTCCCCACTTCCCATTACAGTAGATGTTCCACAAGGCTCAATTGTTGGGCCTCTGCTCTTCACAGTTCTGAGCAATAACCTACGTGAAGCTACTAACCTTGCTTCCATCACACAATATGCAGATGACTCCACTGTCATCTGCACTGCACCTACCCTAAAACGACTACAAGACAATACTCAAAAATCTTTTACTGCCATGGAGTCTTTTTTAGAAAAATACCAGCTCATCCTTAATCCCAGCAAAACTAAACTAATGCTGTTCCCTAACCAATGCCACAAAACAAACTCCCCCAACCATGACTTTACAATCAACTCATCTAATCACACTCTAATTAAGCCCATCTCAGAAGCCAAGCTACTAGGTATCATTCTAGATGATAAGTTAAAATTTGACAAACATATATCTCATGCCATCGAAAAGGCCCACATTAAATTAGGTTCCCTTTACAGAATAAAACCATTCTTAACAAATTCTTCCAGACAAGCTATTGCTAGGACCCACCTACTATTCACTTTACTCTGCGCCTCCCCTATATTTACTAACTTCAGAAAGTCAGACTTAAGCACACTTGAATCATGCTGCCATAAGACAGCTAGATTACCTGCTAACCTGCCCCACAGAACCCATCATTGTCTTACTCTGAAACAACTCAAATGGCTAGAGCTGCCCAGCCTACTAACCCTAAACCAACTTACCATAGCGCATTCCATAGTTTAACTATCTGACAAATGTCCACCCCTACAGGACCTAATGCAAACCCACCTCAATAGCAGGACTCTACAATCCTCAAAAAAATTACTCCGTGAAGTTACAAAATCCAGCAACAATTTTGGAGACTCACTATATTCTAACTACGTAACTAAATCATGGAACTCCACCCCCAAGAACATATTAAATATGACAAACCAAACACACTTCAAAAACTGCTAAAGTCCCACCTAAAAGACAACTAGTTATGCTCCTCTTCCTCACCAGGCTGAGCCCATTTCTCCTCTCCTCACCCTCTCTCTTCCTCTTCTCCACTTTCACTGTATGTCTGTGCTTACTGAATACCTTACTTACTTCCATCCTCACCCTCTCTCCCTACTCTCCACTTTCAGTATATCTCTAATTGCTTACTGATCCCATGTGATTGCAAGTATAACAACATTAAGCATAATTT